>NW_024704742.1:137160471-137162971 GCF_018977255.1 Callorhinchus milii
AATAATATAATAATAATTGGTCACCTCAACCCGCGACTGTTTGTGGGACGCTGCTGTGTTTCTCCCACAAAACGTACAGTCAATTCACTTCACTGTGAAGCGCTTTGAGACGTCTCGAAGACGCGATACGACGCTGCCTCAGATGCAAGAATTATTATTCTATTGATATCGTTGATTATAACAACACTCTTTCCCCCTTCTCTGTCCCCCTCCGTCTACCTGTCCTTTGCAGGTGTGGTGCAGCACTGCGCAAGTTGCCGAAGGGAGTGCTTATGGAGGGTGTGTGCAGTCCAATGGCCAGACCTGGGGACCTCATCTCCTCGCCGGCCTCCTCCTTCGACCCCGAGCCACTGGGACCGGCCAGGCTACCAAGAGTGGCTCTCAAAGCCAACCAGGTGGGGCAAGTGGTGTTGTACGGGGTGCCCATCGTGTCCCTGGTCATCGACAGCATCGAGCGCCTGTGCCTGGCTCAAATCTCCAACACGTTGCTCAAGAGCTACAGCTACAACGAGATCCACAACAGGAGGGTGGCTCTGGGCATCACTTGCGTCCAGTGCACTCCGGTCCAACTGGAGATCCTGCGGCGAGCGGGAGCCATGCCTATCTCCAGCAGGAGGTGCGGGATGATCACCAAGAGGGAAGCCGAGAGGCTTTGCAAGTCCTTTCTGGGCGAGAACTCTCCGCCCAAGTTGCCGGACAACTTCGCCTTCGACGTGAGCCACGAGTGTGCCTGGGGCTCGCGGGGAAGTTTCATCCCAGCGCGTTACAACAGCTCTCGGGCCAAGTGCATCAAGTGCGCGTACTGCAGCATGTACTTCTCCCCCAACAAGTTCATCTTCCACTCGCACCGGACCCCGGAGTCCAAGTACACCCAACCCGACGCCGCCAACTTCAACTCCTGGCGACGGCACCTGAAGCTGAGTGAGAGGACCCCCCCCCAGGAGCTGGCCTACGCCTGGGAGGACGTCAAAGCCATGTTCAACGGGGGCAGCCGCAAACGCACCGCCCCCTCCTCCTCCCACAAGGTCCTCGGGGGCCACCTGAGCCACCTGCTGGCCCCGGCCCCGGGGATGGCCCCCAAAGTCACCGGCTTCAGTCGGGGCCCCGAGTTGGGGCCCCGGGCGGACCTGGAGCCAGAAGTGGAGGCCGAGGCCCCCCCCAGGAAGAGCGCGCGTAGTTTCCCGGTCATCCCCGTCCCCAGCAAGGGCTTCGGGATGCTCCACAAGTTCCCCTCCGCCGCCTCACTCTTCCCCGGTCCCTACGCGTTTCCCGCCTTCGGGATTTGCCAGAAGAAGGAGGACGGCGGTGGGGAGGGGGTGTGGACCCCCTATTGGGGGGCAACAAGCCTGGGGGGCTGTCGGGTCTGCTCTGGCCTGGGAGGAAGGACGCTTTCTACCCACCCCTCTGCATGTTCTGGCCCTCGAGACAAGCCGCCTACATCCACCCCCCACCCACAGCAGCCGTGGCTTCGCTCGCGGAGACCCCCAATGCGAGGCGAGGCTTCCCGGACCCCGGGGACCTGATCGCGCCCCTTCGGGATGGGCTGTACGACAGCGACGGACTCAGTGGTCTCCTCGCCCCCGGGCACAGGCTGGAGGCGGATGGGGGCGAGAGGCAAGCGGGGGGCTTGGTCCCAGGCAAGCCCGGCTATCTGTCCGCCTTCAGGCCCGTCCTCAAAGACCACCCAAGCCTGGCGCAGATCCACCGCCACTCCCCGCCCCCCAGCAGCGACGGGGACAGCGGGGACAGCGCTGGGGAGCAGGAGGTGGACGTGGGGGAGAGCTGTGAGGCCACCCGCCCGGACAGGGGGGGCGAGGAGGGGCGAGAAGGCAACCACAGCCCCCGCTCGCTCACTCCCTCCAGCTCACATGTAAATATCCACTCTTTTTTTGGGGCATATTTTATCTCTCGTCTCTCGACTTTCTCTCATTGCAATTTGGGGGCTTGGATTTACTCACATCATATAAAGATTCTCCCCTCCTCCCCTGCGCCCGCACCCCTCCCTCACACACCCTCCCCCCCCACCCACCTCTCTCTCTCTCTCTCTTCCCTTCATCTCTCCACCCCCTCTCTCTCTCTCCCCCCACCCCACCCCTCACCCCTTCATCTCTCCACCCTCTCTCTCCACCCCTCCACCCCCGCGCCTTCTCTCTCTCTCCCCACCCCTCACCCCTTCATCTCCCCACCCTCTCTCCCCCCGCCCCACCCCTGCGCCCCTTCTCTCTCCCCCCACCCCTCACCCCTTCACCTCTCCACCATCTGTCCCCCCCCTTCTCTCTCTCTTTCTCCTGCTCTCCTCTTGGATTTCAGATATAAATCAGACGTGTCTTATTGAACGGCGGAACAGGCTCGAGGGGCTGAATAGCTTACTCCTGTTGCTATGTTCCCTGCTCTCCCTCTCCCCCGGCCCCTCTCCCTCTCTCCCCCTTCCTTCTCTCTTTACCTGAGAACCCGGTTGTTAGTCGATTGGGGGAATGGCTTTTCCAGGGGTAACATTCCC
>NW_024704742.1:137167971-137243785 GCF_018977255.1 Callorhinchus milii
TGTTAATAAGTTAATAAGTCCCCCGTATAAAATACATTAGACCTTTTTTTTTTCCCTTTATTATCTTAAAGCAAATTAAACGGATCTCGTTTTTTTCTCATTGCTAAATGTCGCCCAGGGGTTGTAGCTAAGACAGGGAAGGACGTGATGGAGAATGTGACGGACGGTCTCAATAGAGCTGTGTTTCAAGGCGCTGGGAGAGAGAGGGAGAGAGCGAGCGAGAGAGCGAGAGAGAGAGAGAGAGAGAGAGAGAGAGAAGGGGCGAGGAATCAAATCTAATTTGCGATTTATGTAATGCAAGCTCGTTTGGCTCTGACCATCCACGGTTAATTGACTGTCAAACGAGATTTGTATCCTTAGGCTACGTCTGAAACTGTGCCTGTCACACACACAGAGACAGAAACAGAGAGAGAGAGAGAGAGACACACACACACACACACACACACACACACACACACACAGAGCCAGAAAGAGCTTTGGGAGTCCGAAAAGCTCTCCCTTTTTTTTTTTTGGTGGGGGTTGAGGATGAAAAATCGGCGTCTCTTGTGAAATGCATCATTTTAGATTTCAGCTGAGTTTTAAGAAATGAATTTGCCGGAATCAACTTCACGGTAATAATAATCCTTGCATTTAAAATAACGCCCTATCACATCTTCGAGACGTCTCGAAGCACTGCACCGAATATACAGTAAAGTGAATTGACCGTATATTTTGCGGACGAAATGTTGCATCGGTAGATGAACGGTGTAGTCAGGAATCTTAATGCGGGTGTGTGTGTGTGTGTGTGTGTGGAATTTTAGATAAGTCCATGTGAAAGATTCCCAACACAGAAACAGTTTTTTTGCACAATTTATTCATTTCAAAACGTTCATTTTCCCACAATGGAAATTGTCATTTGGTTTTATCCCTCTTATCTGTCTTAATGACGGCAATTTGGTCACTCAATCCACGTCCATGGGACGCTGCTGTGCGCAATTGGCTGCCGTGTTTCACCCACAGTCACTGCACTTTACAGTATATGAAAGCTCAACAACGCGATAAGGCGCCATATCAATAATTATTATTGTCCTCTATTTTTCTGAACGATAAAGGTTTAGAAACTGCGCTCGAATTGAGGAAGGGGGAGAGATGTCTCACCTATGGGAACAATTTTTAGATGCGAAAAATTGGAATTTGGGGGCTATTTGAATTATTATTAAAAAAATTGCTGTTTTCTACACTAGGTGATAAAGTGCAAGATTCGCCCACAGCCCATCCCATGAAGACAGATCTGGATAACATGGAGAAAGGTGAGAACAAGATGGAGATGCGGGTGTTAAATTAGATCAAATAAACTACCTGTGAAAGGTAATAATAATAATAATAATAATCCTTGAATTTGATAGAACGCCTTATCACATCGTTGAGGCATCTCAAAGTGCTTCATAGAATATATATAAAGTGAATTGACTGTATTATCTTGTGGGAAACACGCAGCAGCCAAGAGAAGGCAAGACTGACATATTTAAAGTCTTTTTAATGATTTAATAATAATAATAATAATAATGGTCTGATTTGGTCACTCAACCCACGGCTGTTTATGGGACACCGCTGTGCGCAATTAGCTCCCGCGTTTCGCCCACAAAATACACAGTCACTACACTTTACGGTATATTCTGGCAAGCGCTTTGAGACGTCTCAGCGACATGATCAAGCACTATATCAGATGCAAGGATTATTATTCCTTGCTTTGCACACGCAGCGCCTCAAGGATCAATCCCAGTGCCCTGGTGTGCTTGCTGCTAAGTGTAGTGACTGTGCGTTTGTAAGCAACAATGCCAGAAATCCCCCTGTTACGCTGAGCTCCCTGTCTGTGCCTCTTCTGTTGAGGATCCCGCTGTTGGAAAAGAAAAGGGAGTTTCTCTCTCCTGGTGTCCTGGCTGACACTGCTCTATTTATATGATTCCCTGACAGCTGTGTGCAAATTGGCAGCCGTGCTCAGCTCCGAAAACACAGTCACCGCATTTGACAACAAATTTCTGCCGTTAAGCTGTTTCAAAGTGATAAGGTGCTGTATCAAACACAAGGATTATTATTATTATTATTATATTATTGTGTATAAGGTATTGTAGAAAATATATCCAGAGACTTTCTCTAATCAGGATGTACGTGTAACTCTCACCTTAATCTACAGTACATTTGCCATTGTGAAATGTGAATCTTGGACATTTTATGTTAACAGTAATCCTTGCATTTAATATAGCGACTTATCACGTCTTCGAGACGTCTCAAAGCGCTTCACGGAATAGACTGTAAAGTGACTTGACTGTGTGTTCTGTGGACGAAATCTGTTTCTCATTTTCTCCTATACAATAGACATATAGATAGAAACATGTCTAGGTGTTAGGGATATAAATAGGTGTAGTTCCCTCTGCTGTGGGATTTCAGTCCATTGCGATGTAGTGTGTATTTTTGCTCACGTCTCTATGCACATACGAACCTGCATTTGGTCACTCAATCCACGACTGTTTGTGGGGACGCTGCTGTGCGCAATTGGCTGCTGCGTTTCGCCCACAAAAATACTCACTTTCACCGCACTTTACAGTATATGTTCTGTGAAACCTTTGTGATGTCTCGACATCATGATAAGGCGCTTTATCAAACGCAATAATTATTATTATTAGTAGTAATATTATTATTAACTCCACACCCACCACATTTCAGTACTGATATCAGGACTGGAAATAAACCCATTTTTGGCAGATTCCCTGGTCTCTCACAATACACCTTTTTCCTCGTTTCATTTCAATTTGTTTCCTTTCTGAACAAATAGCTTTTTTTTTACACTCCTTATCCACCTGAGCTCACATGAGGAAAGTGGATAAATAGATAAATGGAGAAATAAGAAAGAGATATCTAGTGATACAGACATTGATATATAGAGGTTGATATATAGAGATAGAGAGGTTGTGTGATAAATAGAAAGAGAGAGAGAGAGGAATTAATTTCCTATTGATTTACTCAGCTGGGAGATTAGTGCTGGATGAATAAAAAGATAGATTAGGCAGATAGTGATGTAGAAAGTTAGATATAGATATTTATAGATAAAGATATAGAGATAATAATAAAGATGATAATCCTTACATTTGGAATAGCGCCTTATCACGTCTTCGAGACGTCTCAAAGCGCTTCACAGAATATACTGTAAAGTGAATTGACTGTATATATTGTGGGTGAAACATGGCAGCCAATTGCACACAGTAATCTCACGAACAGTTGTGGATTGAATGACCAAATTTCTTTTATCTTAAGGGATTATTATTATTACTACCCCCGGAAAAGCAATCTGCCAATCGATTAACAACCGGGTTCCTACTTACTGCTAGATAAACAGGGATAGATATAAGATACAGGTAGGTAGGGCAATTAATCGTCAACTCTCATAGATCAATGAGACAATTAATTGAGACAAACTGATAGAGATGGATGACGAAATGGAGCTCGGAACGCGATATAGAAGAGAGAGGCACATGGAAATGTTACAAGGTTTGACACAGAACCATACAGACATACACATAGATGAATTAACAGCTGATAGACTGACCGAGGGAGAGACAGAAAACAGCACCGGAACATGGATCCAGTTCGTTTTATTCAAATAAAACACAATTTCTCTGCGTGTGAGAGAGAGAGAGATAAAGTTTGTGTGTGTGTGAGAGAGGGAGTATGTGTGTGTTGGGAGAGAGATGTGTTGATATCTGTGATATTCAGCTCTCGCTCTTGTATGTAAACTCTGTCCTCGTCTATTTATTACAGAAGAGCTTCAAAAAGTCTTGTTGGAACAGATAGATCTGAGGCGGAGGTTAGAGCAGCAATTTCAGGCACTCAGAGGAGCAAACCCCTTCACTGTTGTCAGTAAGCAATTATTATTGTCATTATTAACCCCTCCCTGACTCACCCCACCCTCACCCCGGCACGAACGCACCCTGGCTGTATTTTAATTCCCAGTTTCTGAGTCAGCGTCAGATGGTCTGACACAGTCCAGGTCACAGCGAATGTCTGGGGTGGTGTAACCTGACCCCAAACACACACACCCGCACACATCCACACAAACAGACGCACACACACACACACCCCCCACACACACTCCCAATGAAACACACACCGCAGACACACACACCGCCCACACACCCACCCCACCCGCACACACACACACACACATTCACACCCCACCCGCGCACACACACACACGCAAATACACACACAGCAGCAGGGCTAGAACCAGGAAATCACCCCATTAAAACATCTGTCGAACAGTTTGCTCTTTAAGTCTGGATTTCATTCTACAGCACACACGTACACAAAATATTAGATATGTACATATAGATTACACGTGTACATATAGATCACATGTGTTCACATACATTACATGTGCTCACATAGGTTACACATGACACATGTGTAATTTCACGTGTACTGGAATAAACAGCCTGGCTCAGGCAGACATGATGGGGCAGAATTGTAGATCATTCCACCTTCAATAATAAAATTGCATTAAAACCGATCATCAGTGGGTAACCGAACAGTCAAATCGATGTGTAGGGAGATGGGGAGGATAAAAGCCCAATTAATGTTTGCAAAATCTATGTGAGATGATCAAGAATGTTTCCGTTGAAAGCATTTTTACATTATTGTTCAAAAAAAAAACAAATCAACAGAGTTTTTCCTCCTCAGGTACAAGACTCCTGGCAGATCTGACCGGTGTTTTTTTTTTCTCTCCTCTTGTTTTTTTCCCACTTATTGTTTAAAACCAGATAATTTTCACCATCAGATGAAGAGGGAGCTGTCATACAGAGAGGAGGTAACCCAGCAGTTACAGATGGTAAGGAAATACTCTACACCAGTCATCTCAGGAGTGGCTTTGACTGGTCGCGGAGAAAGCAGCCCGTGTAATAATAGCTTTAACAATAATCCGTGTATTTAATACATAAATAAATAATCCTTGCATTTGATATAGCGCCTTATTATGTCATTGAGACATCTTAAAGCGCTGCACAGTGTACGTACTGTGGAGTGAATTCACTATATTTTGGGGAGAAAATGCAAGGACTGTGTATTTATTAATTGATATATCACCTTTCACTGGGAGAGTGTTTCAGCGAGCGATGATTCTAGGATTTCCAGTGCTGTACTGAGTTTTTTGGGCAACTAATTTGCGCAAAGCCGTGGCACAAACAGCCCTGGAGTGAGTGACCAATTTTATTTGGGGGATACTGGGAGAGAGAGAAAAACACCTTTCTCTGTTCGAATAGTGCCGTGGGATCTTAACATCCGGGCAGACAGGACCTCGGTTTAACATCTCACCTGAAGGACGGCACCTTTGACAATGTAGCACGTACCCAGCATTGCATTCAGCTTAGACGATGTGATTCAAAGTCCCGATGTGGGGCTTGAACCCGCAAACTTCTGACTCAGAGGCGCGAGAGAGAGAGAGAGAGAGAGAGAGAGCGCTACAGACTGACACACTGTCCCAGCATTTGTTTTAAACTTCGATGTTCATTCCAGAGCTCCCCCCTTGATGAAGACACAAACATTTCCTATTTAGAAACTGAGTAATATAAGAATGGTTGCTTTTGTCCAGGGAGAGAGAGCTTTTTTGGAGTCCAGTAGCTCAGTGGTTAGAGCACTCGCTTTGCAAGTGAGAGACCTAAGTTCAATTCCAGGCAGAGGGCGAAACCTTGGGCAAGTTTCCTTACTCCACACAGAGCCTAATAATAATCCCTCCAAAACCAAAAACAATAATAAAAATTGGTCATTTTCAATCTACGACTGTTTGTGGGACATTGCTGTGCGCAATTGGCTGCCGCGTTCGCCCACAAATATACAGTCAATTCACTTTACAGTGTGTTCTGTGAAGCGCTTTGGGACGTCCTCCTGACGTGAAAAGCGCTATATCAAATGCAAGGATTATTATTATTATTATTTTTTGTGGAGTCCAACAGGGTAGTGGTTAACACGCGACTTGCAAGTGAGAGGACACGTGTTCGATTCCCGGCAGTGAGTCGGAACCGGATTGTTAGTCGATTGGCGGATCGCTCTTCTGGGGTTAATAATCCCTTTTAAAAAAAAAGTATTTGGTCACGTAATCCGCGGCTGTTTGTGGGACGCTGCTGTGCGCAATTGGCTGCCGCGTTTCGCCCACAAAATATAGTCAATTCACTTTACAGTATATTCTGCGAAGCGCTTTGAGACGACAACAACAACACAATTCTATTTGTTTAGCGCCTTTCACGTCGGGAGGACGTCCCAAGGCACTGGGTCGCGTGTTAAAACACTGTATCAAATGCAAAGATTATTATTATTATTATTATTGCCTTTTCTATCTCCTACAGCCATTTCACCATCCAACTGTCTCTCTGTCTCTCTATCATTTTCCTCTCCCTCTTCGATCTCTCTCCTTTACAGCAAAATCTGTGAAGCGCTTTGAGACGTCTCGATGACGTGACAAGGCGCTGTATCAAGTGCGAGGATTATTATTATTTATCTGCCGTTCCATTAACTATCTCTCTCTGTCTGTCTCCTCTCCTCTCACAGTTCTCTCCCTCTCTGATCCCAGTCTCTTTCTGTCTCTTTCTGATCAGTTTTCCTTCTCTTTTCCATGGGATATTGTACTCGTCATTATAATAATAATTGTTGAATTGACTGTGTATTTTGTGGGCGAAACACGGCAGCCAATTGCGCGCAGCAGCGTCCCACAAACAGTCGCGGATTGAAGTGACCAATTTATTCTTTTGGATCTATTTAATATGTATCTGCTTTGCTGTTTGTTATCTGTCAGACCATTTCGCGTTTAAGTGCAAGACCTTAAAGAAACATCCAAGCGGAAAAAGTATTTTTATGTTGCCTTTATTTTTGTGTACGTACTGGGGGAATTTTACACCAGAAAGGCAATGGAAATGGCAGCTTCAAAACCTTCCCCGATCACGTGGTGCCACCCAGTGTCACAAATTCAAATAGCGCCAAAATACCGATACCAAAAGGCCTCGAAGGCCCTCACAGGGAATTGATGTCAAGGCCCGTGAGAGATTGTGGCACTTGCACAACAGCAACAGTGGCCAAAAGGACCAGTTTATCAGGGGATTGGCGGCCAGGGACACACCGCAGGATCTTTAAGGTCCACCTGAGGACCTTGGTTGAACCTCTCATCCGAAGATCGGAGTCACTGACAAGGCCGGGTTCCCCCCAGCGCTGCACTGGGGCGTCAGTCTGGACCGTGTCGGTTCGAAGACACCGGGCCCTGGGGTTTAGATCAGGACGGAAGACAAAACGACAACTTGCATTTATATTGCGCCCTTCGCGTCTCTTCGCTCTGAGGCGCCATGGAGGGCGCTATATAAATCCAAGTTGTTGTTGTTGTTGTTGTCTTCCTCTTCAACTGCTTACGGGCACCTCCTCCCTCCCCGCCGCTTGGGGTCAGGCTCCACCGCTGTTAAGCGCTCCAAGGCGCTATCCCGTCTGATTGGCGCTATATAAATGCAACTTATTGTTGTTTGAACCCACACTCAACAACAACAACATTACCTCTGCACACAGCGCCTTTCACATCGGCTTGTCGTCCAGAGCAGCTGGACAATCAGTGCTTCGGATCCGAGCTGGGGGTCGGGGAGGGCGCGGGGCAGGGGTTGGGGGAAGGGGAAAGAGGGGGTGATCTTCTGACTTAGTACCAACTGCTACCAACTGAGCCACAGTGTCACATCAAGATAAAGATGGGATCATTTCAGCATAAAGGGGACCATTCAGTCCACAGTTCCCTACTCTTCTAAACCGCCCTTTTATCAATTATAATTAATTGCCTGACAAATGCGGAAACCCATCACCATACTGAAGAGTATCCAAACCACAAAGTCCTGTCACCCCAATGTTTTGTTTTCTACCCTGAAACAACTGACCAACAACTGAAACACGTGGAAGAATGACGATGATGGTATTTAGAAGCACTTCACTGAATTCAGGACAAGTGTTTTAACTGTATATAGATGGGGGTGAGTGAGTGAGTGAGTGCCATCATTTTCATGGCAAATAATGATCCATCACCAAGTTCAGTGCTTCATCTCTCGTAACATGGATGGAGTCAGTGAGGAGGAAGTTACTGGTGTCAGACATTGTTACCCTCGACTCATTTGCAACAGGAAATACACATTCATTGTAAGAGAGAGAGAGAGAGGGTAATAATCCCCTCGAAAAATAATAATAATTTGGTCACTCAATCCAGGCAATTGTCTGCTGTGTTTTTCCCACAAAATATACACTCCGCAGTATATTCTGTGAAGTGATTTGTACATCTCGCAAACGTGATAAGTCGCTATAGAAAATGCAAAGATTATTATTAATAATATATAATAATAATCCTTGCATTTGATATAGCGCTTTTCACATCTTTTAGACGTCCCAAAGCGCTTCACAGAATATACCATAAAGTGAATTGACTGTATATTTGTGGGCGAACGCGGCAGCCAATTGCGCACAGCAATGTCCCACAAACAGTCGTAGATTGAAAATCACCAATTTATTATTGTTTTGGTTTTGGAGGGATTATTATTAGGCTCTGTGTGGAGTAAGGAAACTTGCCCAAGGTTTCGCCCTCTGCCTGGAATTGAACCCCAGGTGTCTCGCTTGCAAAGCGAGTGCTCTAACCACTGCGCTCCAGGACTCCACTAGTGCCATACCTCCTGATCAGGCAGTCAGGAGTTTGGTTTAACATCTCATCGAATAGAGCAACCCTCCCCCAGCACTGCACTGGAATGTCAGCCTTGGACTGTGAGTTCAAAGTCCTAACGTAGTGTGTGAATCCACAACGTGTGAGACGTCTCAAGCCCTGACCTGAATCTATGAGATGTTAAACTGGAGTCTTGTCTTTACCTATTCAACAGCAGCACATCAGAGGGCTGTGCGCGTTCAAGATTTTGTGACGCAATTGGAAAAGAGAAGGCAGTTTCTCTCTCTCTCTCTCTCTCTCTCTCTCCCCCCCGGTGTCCTGGCTAACAATCCCCCCCCAGATAAATTTGGTCACTCACTCCTTGGCTGTTCGTGGGGCACTGACTGCTGTGTGCAAATTGGCTGTAGCGCTTTGTCCACAAAATCTACACGATCACACTCACTGTCGAGTCTATCCTGTGAAGGGCTTTTAGCCACCTCGATGACGTGCTGAGGCGCCGTATGAAAATACAAGGGTTGTTATTATATTATTGGTATCGGGGAGCTTCTCAGATGACAGCTCACCGCAGTGCGGAGAATGCAGTGTGTGTAACCCTGGCGTCTCTCCCGATCCCCCCAGATCCCGTACACAGCCGGCCTGGGGAGGAAGGAGAAACTCAACTCACAGCTCAACAAAAGCTAAAAGGTAAGATGGGCGCAAAGGTAAGGTTGCCAACTCTGGCTGGACGTCCTGTGGGACGGATGGGTGCTGAGCTGCGTTGCTGGGAAGCTACAGGGAGATCCTGGTACCTGCCGTCTACCTCGTGAGGCTCAAACCCTCGCTCGTCGGATGTTGAACGACCCACTAGCAACTGTCCTCCTTGGGGGGAGGAAAGTGGAGGGGGTCTCCTCGGAGCTGAACAGGCTCCAAGGTGACACATTTGGCAATGGAAAGTCAGAATCAAGCCCGCCCTTGTTCTAGCTGGACAAGCAGCGGGAAAGCTTGCCAGACAGTTATAAAGTGAGACAGCACTTTGAGGGAGGGTCAGCCAACTTAGTCAATGGTCATCAGGAGCATGGCCTCTTCAGCCCACCACATAGCAGTGTGTTGTTGTTGTTGTCAGAGAGGACCTTATGCTTAGACTCCAGCAGTTTCCCCAGCGTAAACTCTGGGTTCCCTAAGCCTTGGCTCTTGCCAACCTACGCCTAATGCTTTCCGGAACTAGGTAAGCAGGGATGCATCCCTCCAGGGAGAGAGAGAGCGCATTCCAATACAACAATCTATCTCTGAGATTTCTGCCGGGGAAATGGGGAACCAGTGGGTCCGGGCGAGGATGGGGGTGATTGGATGGGGCGGGAGAGGACACCAGCTGCAGAGTTCTGGATGTGTAGGGAGGAGATAGTGGTGATATGAATTGACGGCTGTTTCTCTGGTGCCAGGCAGAGGACACACATCGCCGTGCTCAGCAACACCTTGTTTATAAGACACCGGCCTCTTGGGCAAGTCTCCAACTTGTGCCCACGGCAACCAACCCGAGTGACAGACGGCCGAGGGCATTGAAGCACAAAGACATCGAAATCAGCAGCAAAAATATCCAAATCAAGCAGAAATCATCGATTCTCCCCCAAATAATCCCCTCCAAATAAACCCCACCTTGTACCTGTTAGTTCACATGTTGTTAGTAGCTGAGAAACTACCGCAGACCGGTTCACCCACCGGTAGGTACATCATTTGTCATGTGAAGATTCCTGGTGAGAACATGCTAGAGACATTGGTGAGAACATGCTAAGGACGTGGGTGAGAACACGCTCAGTACATGGGCAACCCCCGTTAAGGTGACCATTGAAAACATGCTAAGACTATGGGTGAGAACATGCTAAGGACACTGATGAGAACATGCGTGGCCATCGAGAACATGCTAAGAACATGGGTGGGCCCATCATAAGGAGGACATTGTTTCGTGTCATCTGCCACCGCCACAACATGTGGACAAGGAGCGAGATAATCTTGGAGGCAAGCACACCCCCAGGCTCCTCTTCTACACCACTAACCACCTCCTCCATCCTCTCCTCCCTCCCCACCTCCGCCTCACTCCCCGACCCTCGCTATTCACCCTCCCCCTATCCCCTCACCTCCATCACCTCAAAAATTAAGCCCACCACCTGCTCCCTCGACCCTCCCCACCCCAATCCTCACCTCCCAGCTCCACTCCTGGTCCCCTCTTCTAACCAACATCATCAACCTCTGGCATTGTTCCCANCCCCCCACCTAAAAACAGATGTCATCACCCCCCTCCTCAAAAACCTACCCTGGACACTACATCACTACTCTTCAGCTATCGTTCCATCTCCAACCTCACATTTCTCTTGAAGGCTCTGGAACGAGTTGTGTCCAGCTTCGCTCTTTCCTCTCCCGCCATTCCCTCTATGAACCCCTCCAGTCGGGTTTCCTGCCCTTACCTGGTTCAAATCCTATCTCTCCCACCATCTCCACTTTGTCTCCACTAATGGCTTCTCCTCCAGCCCCCGCACCATCACGTGTGGCGTCCCTCAGGGCTCTGTCCTTTGTCCCCTCTTCAACATTTACATGCTCTGTCTTGGTGACGTCATCCGTAGTCATGGTGTCAACTTCCACATGTATGCAGATAGCACTCTACCTCTCCGCCCCCACCCTCGACTCCAGGACCACTGCTGTCCTGACAGAATGTCTGTCGGACATCAAGTCCTGGATGAGAGCTAACTTCCTCCAGTTGAATGTCAACAAGACCGAGGCTTTCCTGCTTGATTCCCATCAGCATCTCCATCCCTCTGGTGCTGAAATCGTTCATGGATGCACACTACACCTCAAGGAGCCAATACAGACCTCCGTGTCCTGTTTGACCCTCAACTGTCCTTCGTACCCCATATCTGTGCCATGACCCGCTCTGCTTTTCTCCACCTCCGAAATATTGCCCGGCTCTGCCACTGTCTTTCACTGCAGGCCACCGAAACCTTCATCCATGCATTCATCAAATCCAACTCCCTTCTGGTCGGTCTCCCCAACTCCTCCCTCCACAAGCTGCAGATCATCCCTGTCCTCTCCCGCATCAACTTCTGCAACTCTATCACTCCCATCCTTGCCCGACTCCACTGGCTTCCCATCACACAGAGGATACAGTTCAAGATCCTGGTCCTCACCTTCAAAGCCGTCCCAGGCCTTGCTCCCCCTCTGTGACCTTCTAACCCCCTACTAACCTCTCCACTCCGGCCTGCTTCACATCCCTTGCCTTCCCCACCATTGGTGGACGGGCCTTCAGCCTCTCTGCCCCCACCCTCTGGAACTCCATCACACAGTCCCTCCACCTCACCCTCTCCCTTGCCTCCTTCAAGATCCTCCTCTTCGATCATGCCTTCGATCACCCTCCTCTTCCCGCCCTCCCCCAACCCGATCCCAACCACCAGCTCGGCTGTGGATCCCTGACTGTCCAGCGCCTTAGGACATCCTCCTGATATGAAAGGCGCTACACAAATGTGCAAAGGGCCACCAAGAAGCTGCTTGTCACCTGTCGTCTCACCCAGCAAATCCTCCCGGGACAAACACAACACCAACCAGACACCAACCCCAACCCCCAAACCCCAACCTCCCCAATCCCAACCCCAGTCCCAACCCCAATCTGGAGGAAGAAACCCTTCAATTTCAGTCCAGTCCCGCTTTTGCCTGCTTTTAAATTACTATCCCCTTAAATAAGAATATCCTTTATCACTTGAAATATTTTGGCTTTAAATATTGCGTGTACTAATTATTTACTGTTATTATTAAAATGTATTTACATCCCCCTTTGTGTCACCCTCTTACTTGCTGCGAGTCTCTCTCTCCTTCGCTCTCTCTCTCTCTCTCGTTGCATGACACAGTCTCTGAACTTCTCTGCTCTTTTGAAGAGCCACCCTTTGAGTCCCATTTACCTAACGTCCTATTCCCACCACCACACCAATGACTCCTGGAAGGGCAAACCAGTCACTGGGAGCAGGGAATCCTCCTACTCAGCTCCTGCCAACCCTGCAAGCCAAAGCCCTAACAGGTACGGTGGTCCTAGCTGGACAAGCAGTGGACGTTGGATACTCGTAAGCAGGGTGATGGATTTCCGCATGTATCAGAGACCCGGTTGACCAAAAAAGTAAAGGCTCCTTTATTGATATCTATCCAGTTCCTTTGTGAAAGCTGATATGGTTCCTGCCCCAAACACTGCTCCCAGACCAGGTGGGTTTCAGCCCTGACTCCGTGGAACTGGAGCTCACAGTCCGGGCTGACCCTCCAGTGCGGTGCTAGGGGGAGCGTTGCTTTGTTGGAGATGTTAAATGGGGTTCCCAGGTTCAGTGTCAAACCCTCCGAGTCGCCAGCCCACTTAATGTTTTGTTGTCATTAAGTGAAACACACTGGACGAGCGATGTTTCTTCGGGTTATATCTGCTCGGAGGGAGCTTTCTCCTCGTTTCATTTCTACTTGGAGACGTCGTCAGACGGGAACACACCAATGGGATCAGCCAAGGGATAGGGAGTGTTTCAGCTGTCAGGTGGCCAGTGGGTCAACCCGGCTCAGTCGCTCTCCCCCCACCCCACTCCCACGCTGTATTGTCAGAGGAACTGTGATTCGGATCAGACGTTTAACTGAGATTTATCGGTACCTGTTCAGATAGCACCTCCCTATGTCTCTGATACCCAGTCAATTCACTTTACAGTATATTCTGTGAAGCGCTGTGAGCTGCCTCGAAGACGCGATAAGGCACAATATCAAATGTAAGATAAGGCACCCTCTCCAATGCCTTGACATCCTTCCTAAAGTGTGGGGCCCAGAACTGAACACAGTCTCTATCTGAGGCCTAATCAGTGTTTTATATAAAGGTTCATCATAACTTCCTGACATTTGTATTCTATGACCCTATTTATAAAGCCGAGTATTCCGTATGATTTTTTTAACGGCTTTATTTATCTGTCCTGCCACCTGCAAAGATTTATGTACTTGTACTTATATGAACCCCCAGGTCTCTCTGTTCCTTCACCCCCTTTAAGATTCTACCATCAGCTTATGTTGCCTCTCCTCACTCCTCCTCCCAAAAAGCATCATTTCGCATTTATCCACATTAAACTTTGTCTGCCATGTATCTGCCCATTTTACCAGTCTGTCTATATCCTCTTGCATTCTGCTACTATCCTCCTCACTATTCACTACTTTTCCAAGGTTAGTATCATCTGCAAACTTGGAAATTGTCCTCCCTGTACCCAAGTCCAGGTACATAATATAGATCAAAAACAGCAGTGGTCCCAATACCGACCCCCGGGGGGACACCACTGCACACTTCCCTTCAGTCAGAAAAACAACTGTTCTCCACACACTGCTTTTGGTCTCCCATCCAGTTCTGTATCCGCTGCCACTGTCCCTTTAATACCGTGGGCTTCTACTTTGCTTACAAGTCTCTTATGTGGCACTTTATCAAACTGGACACAGTACTCTTAAGTATGGTCTCACGAATGATTTATACAGCGGCAGGAATGCCCCACTATTTTGGCTGCTGTTGATCTTTTGATACATCCCATCATCTGGTTTGCTTTACTTATTGCCCCAGAGGATTGTCGGGAGAGCTTCAATTTATTGTCAAGTTGTATATAAGTGCAAGTTCTTGTTGTTGTTTCTTACCGCTCTGCTCGCCCTCTCCACATTGGCTAACTCAATCTTGCTCTGTGTTTCCCATCACGGACTGAGCCTGGAACGCTCTACTGATCCTGTCCATGTCAAGCTCCGAAATATTGTCAACATTTACTTCACGGCTGTTTGTGGGACGTTGCTACAAATACAGTCACTGCGCTTTGCTCCGTACCCCCATCACCCCAGTCCTTGCCAGGCTCCACCGGCTCCCAATCACCGAACGGTTCGATTTCAAGATCCTCTCACTCGTTTTCAAATCCCTTCATGTCCCCGCACCTCCCTACAACCTCCGACTGCTTACCCCACCCACTCCCCCCACTCCACTAATCGCTGCCTCCGCTCGGCCACTTCCGGCCTCCTATTTGTCCCTCGTGTCCTCCATTGCACCATCGGTGGCTACGCCTTCAGGCACTACGCCCCGAAACTCTGGAACTCTCTCCCTCAATCCCTCCGTCTCGCCCCCTTCCCTCCCTCCCCATCTAAAGACCTTCCTCTTTGATCGCGCTTAAGGCCACATCACCCCACCCCCCCCCCCACCACCCGGTTCAGCGTTGCGCTCCGGGACGCTACCCTGTGTGAAGGGCTGCATATAAACGCAAGTTGTTGTTGTTGCAGTATATCCTGTGGACCTCTTGGGAGACCTTTGGACCATTTGAGGATTTAGGACACCCTCTGTCCTAGTTATTGGTCTCTCGCTGCCACCTTGCGGCGATGATGGTGTAAGACAGCTGAGGATTCCATTCCCTCTCCTCCTTTCCATCCTCCCAGACCGGTTGAGGCAGAGAAAAACATCAAACATTCAGAGAAACCTCGATATTTTAAGCTCTTCTTTACAGCTCATTCTCGCTGTACGTAGCGTAACTCTCTCTCCCTCTCTCTCTCCCTCTCTCTGCAGTTTATTCTCTATTGTATATTTTTTGTGTCCGTGTCCTGTGCTCTCTCTGTACTTACTGTAATTCTCTGTGCTCTACTCCCCCTAATTATTTCGCCCACAAAATCCCCTTTACGGTATATCTTGTGAAGCGCTTTGGGACGTTATGATAAGACGTTATATCAAATGTAGCTAAATACAGCTCATTCTCTCTCTGTATCGTGCAGCGCACTCTGTCTCTCTGTACTTTATTTCTCTTTTATATATAGTGTATCTCTCAATTTTAATCCTCTCTGTACAATGTAACTCTCCATATATGTATGATTCTCTCTATATTTAGTGTAACTCTTATTTCTATACAATGTAACTCTCCCTCTCTCTATATACATATATATACACATATATACATATATACACACATATATACACACACACATATATACACACATATATACATATGTATACACATATATACACATATACACATATACACACATATATACACATATATACACACGTATATACACACGTATATACACACACATATATACATATGTATACATATATATACACATATACACACATATACACATATACACACATATATACATATATATACACACGTATATACACACGTATACACACACACATACACATATATATACATATATACACACATATACATATATACACACATATATATATGATTCTCTCTGTGTATAGTGTATCTCTGTGTATTTTATTGTCTCTGTACACTGTGACTCTCTGAGCTGAGCTGTGCTGTCAGTGTGTCCCTGACTGACTGTGTGTGGGTACACACACACACACACACACGCGGTTGGGGTGAGCTCAGGGGCAGTAGTTTGGGGCAGTGGTTTTGAGTTCCGCGTTGCGGGGCTCTGAGCCTCGTGTCCGCGCTGAGCCGCCGTCCCGGCCCCGCCCCCTGCCCTCAGGCCCCGCCCCCCAGGCCCCGCCCCCCCGCCGCCATCATGGCGCTGACGCTTTACTCGCTGCTCCAGGCCGCGCTGCTCTGTGTGAACGCCGTGGCCGTACTGCACGAGGAGCGCTTCCTCAACAAGAGTGAGTTCACCGGGAGCCGCGTCGGGGCTCAAAAGAAAGAAAAAAATAAAAAAAAAACCGCCGCCGCCGCCGCTTAAAGGGCCGGAGCGGCCCTGTGTTTTTCGTCGGCCGCGAAAAAAAAGCGCGTCGGTGCCCTTAAAGGGGAAGTGGCGTTGTTAAAGGGGAGGGCGCAGGGACTTTATTGGCGGATATCTCTGTCCAGGACACAGGGGAGTGGCGGTTGTTGGGGTCCAGACCCCTTGTGTCTGTTGACTGGTGTTTAATTGTCTTTTTTTAACCTGTTTATTTTATTTCTGGCTGATATATACTTTCTTCCACCCCCACCCCCCCCCCCCATCGCCCCCAATCCCCCCCAGAGTCTGACCGTGGCCGTGGCCGGGTCTCGCCTCTCGAGTCAGGAGGTTGTGGGGTTCGAGTCTCCACCTCTCGGATCGTGAGCCGACGGCGCAGAGACGCCGTCCTTCAGCTGAGACGTTAAGCCGAGCTCCCGCCCGTGCCCTGGTCAGGCGGACGTTGAGGATCCCGCGACGCTATTGGGAGAGAGATGGGAGTTTCTTTCTCCCTGGTGTCCTCGCCGACAATTCCCCCCCCTCTCCCCTCCCCCCCCCCCCCCCCCCACCCCACCCCGAAATACAATTGGTGGCTCGGCTCGCGGCAGTTTCAGGCACGTTGCTGTGTGCAAATTGCGCTGCTGTGTTTTCCTGCAAAGGCTCTTTGAGACACTCTCATGCGTTGTCACGGCTTAACCCGAACGCTTTATGTACACGTGGAGACCTGTAGCGTAGTGGTTACAGCGCTCGCCTCGAAAGCACGAGGACCTGAGTGCAGTTCCCAGGCACGGGCGAAACCTTAGGCAAGTTTCTTTTCTCCACGCTCCTCTGCTTACTTAGCAGTAAGCAAGAATCCGCTTGTTAGTCGAGTAGCAGATCGCTTTCCGTGTGTAATAATCTCCCCCCCAAAAAAAACATTGATCACTCAATCCACGACTGGACACCGCTGTCTGCAATCGGCTGCGACGTTTCACCCAAAAGGCGCACCGTGAATCCACTTTACAGTATATTCTGTGAAGCGCTTTGTGACGTCTCCACGACATGATAAGGTGCTATTTCAAATGCAAGGATTATTATTATAATAAAAAACTACATGGATTCCCCTTCAATCGCTGTGTTTTGGTTGTGTTTTCATGTCCCAACAACTGCACGTAAAGAAAATTACCTTTAGTAATTTTAGTAATTTTTGGTGATGAATATAGTAAATTTGACAATTTCTTTTAGATATAATCAATTGCCATTTCACGTCGTCAACCTCTCAAAGGGCTTAAGGGGATTTCCCTGTGGGGTGTTGTGCCGTGTGTTTACAGGTGAACGCAGCAGCTAATTTGCACACAACCCATCTCACAAACAGCAGGAAAAGTGAATGAGCAATTTTACCTGGAGGATTGTTGACCTGGACACAAGGACAATTCCCTTACCCTCATGATCTCAAGTGTATTCCCTCTAGTTACTCACTCCATAGATGGAAATAGCTTCCCTCTATTTAGGCGATCGAAATCCCTGATCCTTTCAACTGTCACAGTTCTTTTAAGCATTCTGAGACGCCGCCTTCCGTGACGGGTGCTATTAGAAATGCAACTCGTCTCCTCTCGACCGACTCTGTTTGCAGTAAAAACAGGTACAATTTCTCCAGCCTCCTAACCCTAACCTGGTGAATCTATACTAATCCTTGCACTTTGATATAGTGCCTTACTACCTCGTTGAGACGTCTCAAAGCGCTTCACAGGATATACTGTAAAGTGTAGCGTAGTGACTGTGTATTTTGTGAGAGAAATGCAGCAGCCAATCGTCGAACAGCCCTGGGATCTTTAACATCAGGTGAACAGGCAGATTGGACCTCGGGTTTTAATGTTTCATCCGAAGGACGGCTCCTCCGACAATGTAACACCCCCCAATGATTGTATTGGAGTGTCTTCTTAGACGATGTGATTCTAAGTCCCGACGTGGGACTCGAGCCCACAGCCTTCTGACTCCAGAGGCGAGAGGGAGTGTTACCGCTGAGCCAGGCTGATACACTGAGTCTCCTCCTGAATCTCCTCTGTCGTCTCTCTCCCCCGCCTTCCCGCAGCGGAGAGGCTGTGTACTTCCTAACAAGCTAACTGGTTTCTCTCCCCGCAGTTGGCTGGGGCACTGACCAGAGTATCGGGGGATTCGGGGAGGAGCCGGGAATTAAATCGCAGCTGGTAAACCTCATCCGCTCCGTCCGGATGGTCATGAGACGTGAGTATTGAACTTTGACTGACTGTCCAGGGACCTTAGGACGTCCTCTGGACGTGAAAGGTTTCTTGTTTGTTGGGACTCTCCATACACGGACTGACTTAGCATCTTCCTGCTTCCAGAACTTTTTATTTCCTCCCTCCCCCCCCCCCCCCCCCTCCCATATCATCTATACGTTACGGTAAAGTTGTGAAAATTTCAATTTTTACCCCAAATTTACTGAAAACTTCAGAAAAAAATAGTGAAACCATGAAATCCCTGAAATTAGGAATCAGGAATTTCGTGAAAAAGTGATCCCAGCAGTGGCCGGGAATAGAGGAGATCCCAGGATTATCCTTTGGTGTTGTTATTAATAGAGATTTAGACACTGACAAGATAGTAGTGCAGGCCTTGTGTTAACAAATGAACATAATAATAATAATAATAACAATAATAATATTAAGCTTTGACTCATCAGTGAATGAAATGTCACCGGAAATTTATGGTGAATAAAATACACCTTTTCACAATGTGCTATTTATCTGTTGTTAATGCCAACAAATGTCAATGTGAGGCTGTCAATGTGATAAAATGATCACTTTTTCCCGAAATCCCTGACTCCTAATTTCAGTGGGTTTCACAATCATACTGTGACATGAATCTACGTACAGTGAACTCCTGATACCCCGACCCTGGCTTAACGTGTCGCTACCATTTAAGTCATCGCTCTGTCAATAGCCCGTTTATACACGTGCCACAATCTGTCTCTGGCACTCTCAGTTTGGTTTGGAGACTCTGAAGCCCGGTGGCAGGTTTCCGCATGTGTCAGACCCCCGGCTGAAGAGAAGGGGTTTTGAGACGCACACGGGGCGAAGGGACTTCCAAAAGGTGGGGGGGTGGCGATCTTTGACTGGGCTTTGGGTCATCTTTCCCTGGCGCACCCCCAACTCGCGTGCAACTGTCGAGCCCTTGAGACGTCCTCCCGTGGGGCTGTGTTGTGTGTTGTATTGAAACTGATCCTGCCTTCTCTTCCTCCCCGCAGTTCCTCTGATCGTGGTGAACTCCATCACCATCGTGTTACTGCTGCTGTTCGGATGACGGACGACGGGGGGGGGAAAGAACTTCTTAAAGGGGAGGGAGGGGGGGGAAAGGGACAAGGTCGCCATTGAAGAACGTCTTACCCTACAGCCCGAGTCACCGATGAGGTAGCGAAACAAGCGGAGATCTGGGCATGTCCTGCTCTTAGCCCAACAGCCTCTCTCCTCTCCTCTCTCTCTCTCTCTCCCTCCTCTCTCTCTTGCTCTCTTTCTCTCACAGACAGTTATCTTCAGGAGGTTTTTATTGTAAGATTACAAGCCGGAGCCTTCGTTCTTTTGCTTTCGCTTTTATTTTTTGTTTCTCTCCGTTCAATTAATTTGCGGGTTCAACACGGGGAGTGTCTGGCTTGTGCGTCTCTCCCTCTGACTCGGCCATAGAACAGTGGCAACCGTTTTGTTTGGGAATAAAGAAAAATGTTTCACAGCCGTCCTGCGGTTTGTTGGTGTGACTCAGCAGACCTGGCGAGAGAGACAGAGAGAGGGAGGGAGACAGAGAGAGGGAGTAGGGAGCGAGGGTGTAAAGGGAGAGGGATAGGTTAGGAGAGGAGAAGGGTTCAAAGTCTCCAAACCAGACAGATTACCAATCTGTGTCACCTCTACAAGGAATTTTTTTGCGTGCATGGAATGGAGACCGAGAGAGACAGAAATAGAGCGGGGAGAGAGATAGAGAGGAGGGGGTGAGAGAGACGGACACCGAGAGAAAGGGGAGTGAGACAGACCGAGAGAGAGAGCGGCGGGGGGGGGGGGAGAGAGACACAGATAGAGTGGCAAGAGATGGGGTGAGGAGAGAGAGAGAGAGAGACATAGTGTGTGGAGGGGGAGAGCGGAGAGAGAGAGAGAGACAGAGTGAGGGGAGAGAGCAAGAGGAGAGCGAGAGCGGGGAAACGATGTGTGGAAGGGGAGGGGTGGGAGTGGGGAGAGGGACAAAGAGAGTGAGCGAGCGCGGACAGGAAGAGAGCAGGGAGAGAGTCGTGATGCTGTTACGATATCTGATAAGTCTTAGAGGTGAGAGAGCTACCACTGAGTCGGGCCAATCAACAACACAACAGGAGCAATTGCGTTCATACAGTGCCTTTCACGTCAGGAGGACCCACGACCCTGGACGATGAGGGTTTCGCACCCGAACTGTGGATTGGGATCGGGTGGGGAGGGGTGGGGGGTAGCAAGGGGGGGAGAAAGATGACCGAAAGTGCGGTCGAAGAGGAAGGTCTTAAGATGGGCCTTGAAGGAGGCAAAGGAGGGGGTGAGGCAGAGGGGCTCAGGGATGCAATTCCAGAGGGTGGGGGCAGAGAGTCTGAAGCTGATAGTGGGGCAGACTGGGCGGGGAAAAAAAGAGTGAGAGAGAGATGGACAGATAGAGCGAGGAGAGAGAGCGGGGAAAGAGACGAAGAGACAGACGAGAGTGGGGAGAGAGAATCAGAGTGGTGGGAAAGAGAGAGAGAGAGACGGAGAGGTTGCAGAATGAAGGGAGAGGACAGGTTGGTGAATCACAACGGTGAATCGTGCCGTTGAGACGTCTCCAGGTGCTTCACAGGAGTCGCTGCAAAGCGGCCGGAATAAGCCCAGCATTTGGAAATAGCATCTTATCGCTTTGCCGAGGGGTCTCCAGGGACTGTAAGGGCTAAATAAACTTGTGACCCTGGGGGTGAAGTCAGGACCAACACAAATTCTTCAATCAATTGATATTTATTCATACAAATGAGTAAAAAAATGACATTTCATCAAATCAAATGAATGCTGACGACAGGTTAGTAAAGTTCACCCAATGGGTTGATGGGATCAATGTGGGGCTTTGATGTAGGAATTGTCTTGTTAACGTGCAGTGATCCATGTTGGTTGGACTATATCCCTCTTCCCTCCAGATTGGCTGTGGGGAGTGAGTCCATTCTCTCTTCTCCGATATAAGCCCAAATCTCTGCCTCTTTCTCCCTTTTTGGTCCCAGACACCAGTCTGTTCAATGTCATGTTAGAAACACCGACTGCAAACACAGGACAAACTTGATCAAAATTCCACCCGACTGAACCCAAACCAATCTATTGTTGGGCAAACCTTCAGCCACTGTCCACGAGGGTCTTCACACCCAAACCCAACCCACACACACCCAGACACACACTGACAGACACACACACACACTGACAGAGCATAGACACACACACAACAAACACACACCGACACACACACACACACTGACAGGGCATAGACACACTCACACAAACAGACACACAGGTATACACACACAGACGCACACAGACACCCACACGGCTGGAATCCTCGTACCTTCAGCCACTACACCCGAAACTCTGGAACTCTCCCCCTCAACCCCTCGCCCCCTCCTTCCCCATCTTCAGGTCACGACTCGAGTGGCCACCGATTTGTAGACAAGTGAGAGGTTCTTGAACTCGATCTGATCTGTGAGATAACAGACACCACGACAGAGACACACAGAGACAGAGAGAGACACACAGACAGACACACATGTAGAGAGAGACACATACACACAGAGAGACACACACACAGAGATACACAGAGAGAGAACACACACACAAAGTACGATGTATACGGAGACACACACACACACAGACATAACCACACAGACAGAGACATACACACACAGAGATATAAACGGAGACACACACACACACAGAAGTACACACACACAGACAGACACCCACACACTCCCACACTGACTCCCACTCCCTTACCGGGTTAATCAGCTGTTGGAGTCTCTCATTAACGCCGTTGATGTCAAACTCTTCAAATCTGTTGATCTCAAATGTTTCAAACCTGCAGTGAAACTTGGCTCAGGTTTGGCGGTGCCCAGGAATCCAACCCTGGTCCTCTGGCTTGCGGGGCGAGTGCTCTAACCACTACACCACAGGACTCCACAGGAACCTTTTCCATCTGGAAATAGAAATCCTTGTCTGCACCGCCTGAAAGAGGATAAGGCCGAGTTACCACACAAGACATCACCAGAGAGATTCGGGAGGAAAAGGCCTTTGGGCCCATTTGATTGCAAACTTCCCCAACGTCAGCCCATCACAGCATCTCAACTGGTTTGGGGATCGAGTCCCGGCTCAACCTTAGTGGATCCCCTCCACTGAGAGGGTGAGAGAGAGGTGAGAGAGAGAGAGAGAGGGTGAGAGATAGAGAGAGAGAGAGAGGGGGAGAGAGAGAGAGAGAGAGAGGGAACCATTGCCACGTTTATGATGTTCCATAACAGACAGTTCAATATCTCATCCAAATGCCGTCTCCGTCCATGTTGTGGTTCTGGTAGAAATCACTGCGCTCCTCCTCCTGCTCCTTCATGTCCTCCTCCTGCTCCAGTTTGAACACGAGCTGCAACGGGACAGTGAGGGGGGAAATCCCCGTACCCTCCGCTCCCCCAGCGCCGGCCGCGCTTTCAGCCATTATGCCCCGAAACTCTGGAACTCTCTCCCCCAACACTTGTCCCCTCCGACCCCATCTTCAGGGGCTCCTCGAGTGGCTGAAGCCCGTGGCCACTGATCAGCACCAGACACACAGAGAGAGACACACACACACATACACACACAGACACACACACAGACACACACACACAGACACACACACAGACACACAAACACACACACAGACACACACACAAACAGACATACAAACACAGACATAAACACACAGACACACGTACACACACACACACACACAAACAGACATACAAACACAGACCTACAGATGCACATACAACAACAACAACAACAACAAGATTCCATTTATAAAGTGCCTTTCACGTCAGGTGGACGTCCCGAGGCGCTGCACAGTTGGGTCAGGACCCGAGCATTGGGGGGAAATGGTCAGGGTGAGGGGAGGGAAGGGAGGGAGCGAGGAGGGGGAAATGGTCAGGGTGAGGGGAGGGAAGGGAGGGAGCGAGGAGGGGGGAAATGGTCAGGGTGAGGAGAGGGAAGGGAGGGAGCGAGGAGGGGGGAAATGGTCAGGGTGAGGGGAGGGAAGGGAGGGAGCGAGGAGGGAGTAGAGAGTCGAGAGGAGAGCTGAAGGCTGAAGGTCAAAGAGAAAGGTCTTGAGACCGGCCTTGAAGGAGGAAAGGGAGGAGGCGGCGAAGGCACTGGGGATGGAGTTCCAGAGCCTCGGGGCTGAGAGGCTGAAGGCCCGACCACCGATGGTAGGGCGGTTGGGGCGGGGGATGTGGAGCAGACCGGAGCCAGAGGAACGGAGGGTACGGGCAGGTAGGGAGGGGGATAGTAGGTCGGAGAGGTAGGAGGAGCGAGGCCGGGAATGGCCTTGTAGGTGAGGATGAGGATCTTGAAATCAAATACATACAGACACACACAGACACACACTCAGAGACAAACACACAGACGTACACACACACACAGACATACACACATACAAACACAGTGACACACACACAGACACACGCAGACACGCAGGCGCACACATACAGACCCACACAGATGCACACACACAGACACGCGCTCAAACAGACCCACCCCCACAGAGACACACGCACACAGACACACACACACACCATACAGACACACACACACATATAAACCACAAAATTACATTTATATCGCGCATTTCACGTCGGGAGAATGTCACAGACACAGCCACAGATATACATACAGACACACTCAGACATATACATATACAGACAGACATACACACACACACAGACATGCACGCACACACAGACAGACACACACACATAGATGCAGACACACGCACACAGGTGCTCACACACACAGACACACATGCAAACACAGTGACACACACACACAGACACACATACACAGAACACACAGACACAGATACGCACACACAGACATATCTACAGACACAGTGACACACACACACACAGACACTCGCATACACACCCACGCAGGCACACCCACACTCACACCCACACACAGACCCATACAGACGCGCGAACACACAGATGCACACACACAGACGCGTGCGCACACAGAAGCACATCCACAAAGACACGCGCACACACACACACACACACACACACACCATACAGACACACACACACCATACAGACACACACACACCATACAGACACACACACACACCATACAGACACACACACACCATACAGATACACACAACACACACACACACCATACAGACACACACACACCATACAGACACACACACACACACCATACAGACACACACACACACCATACAGACACACACACACCATACAGACACACACACACCATACAGACACACACACCATACAGACACACACACATACACAGAACAACAACAAAATTAAATTTTTATAGCGCATTTCACGTCGGGAGAATTTCACACACACAGACACAGACACAGATGCACACACCAGAGACGCACACACACACACACACTGACACAGATGCACACACCTGTGACGCATGCACACACACACACACACACACAGACATACATATACACATACAGACACACACCGACATATACGCACACAGACACAGACATACACACACCGACAGACACACACACAGACACACATAAGCAGACGCTCACACATGCAGACATGCATACACACCCAGACAGACACACACCCAGACAGACAGACACACACACACACACGCACACAGACGAGCATACACACACAGATGCGCACACACAGAGACAGGCACACACATATATACCCAGACAGATACACACACAGACACACATAAACAGACACCCTCAGACAGACACACACACACATGCAGAAACACACACAAAAAAAACACACACAGATAGACACAGACACAGGTACACACACACAGACAGACACAGACACAGGAATCAGACACACACATAGAAACACACGCACACACACATACACACACATGTACACACACAAACAGACGTACAAACACAGACGTACACACACAGATAGAAACACGCGCATACACACACGTACACACAGACATACACACACAGACACACATACACACAAACAGACATACAAACACAGACATACACACATAGAAACACACGCACACACATGTACACGTACACACGTACACACAGACATACACACACAGACATACAAACACAGACATACACACGCTCATGCAGACACGCACAGACACACACTCAGAGACACACACACAGACATACACACAGACATACACAGACATGCACAGACAGACACACATACAAACACAGTGACACACACACAGACAGACGCGTCAACACAGACATACCTACAGACACAGAGACACACAGACACCCGCACACAGACAGACGCGCCCACACACACACAGATGCGCACACACAGAGACAGGCACACACATATACACCCAGACAGATACACACACAGACACACATAGACAGACACCCTCAGACAGACACACAGACACACACATACACACACATGCAGAAACAGACACACACAAAGACACACACAGAAACACACACACAAAAAAACACACACACACACAGACAGACACAGATACAGACAGACACAGACACACACACGGCTGGAATCCTCGCGCCTTCAGCCACTACACCCGAAACTCTGGAACTCTCCCCCTCAACCCCTCGCCCCCTCCTTCCCCATCTTCAGGTCACGACTCGAGTGGCCACCGATTTGTAGACAAGTGAGAGGTTCTTGAAATCGATCGGATCTGTGAGATAACAGACACCACGACAGAGACACACAGAGAGACACACAGAGACACACACACAGAGACACACAGAGAGACACAGAGACACACAGAGACACACAGAGACACACAGAGAGACACAGAGACACACAGAGAGACACAGAGAGAGAGAGAGTGGCACTGACAGACACACATGTAGAGAGAGACATACACAGAGAGACATACACAGAGAGACATACACAGAGAGACACAGAGACACACAGAGACACACAGAGAGACACACAGAGAGAGAGAGTGGCACTGACGGACACACATGTAGAGAGAGACATACACAGAGAGACATACACACAAAGAGAAAGAGAGAGAGAGACATACACAAAATACGATGTATACGGAGACACACACACACACACAGACATAACCACACAGACAGAGACACACACACACAGAGATATAAACGGAGACAAATGCCGTCTCCGTCCATGTTGTGGTTCTGGTAGAAAATCACTGCGCTCCTCCTCCTGCTCCTTCATGTCCTCCTCCTGCTCCAGTTTGAACACGAGCTGCAACGGGACAGTGAGGGGGGAAATCCCCGTACCCTCCGCTCCCCCAGCGCCGGCCGCGCTTTCAGCCATTATGCCCCGAAACTCTGGAACTCTCTCCCCCAACACTTGTCCCCTCCGACCCCATCTTCAGGGGCTCCTCGAGTGGCTGAAGCCCGTGGCCACTGATCAGCACCAGACACACAGAGAGAGACACACACACACACACACACACACATATGTACACACACACACACACACAAACAGACATACAAACACAGACCTACAGATGCACATACAACAACAACAACAACAACAAGATTCCATTTATAAAGCGCCTTTCACGTCAGGAGGACGTCCCAAGGCGCTGCACAGTTGGGTCAGGACCCGAGCATTGGGGGGAAATGGTCAGGGTGAGGGGAGGGAAGGGAGGGAGCGAGGAGGGGGGAAATGGTCAGGGTGAGGGGAGGGAAGGGAGGGAGCGAGGAGGGGGGAAATGGTCAGGGTGGGGGGAGGGAAGGGAGGGAGCGAGGAGGGGGGAAATGGTCAGGGTGAGGGGAGGGAAGGGAGGGAGCGAGGAGGGGGGAAATGGTCAGGGTGGGGGGAGGGAAGGGAGGGAGCGAGGAGGGGGGAAATGGTCAGGGTGAGGGGAGGGGGAGGAGTGAGCGAGGAGGGGGGAAATGGTCAGGGTGAGGGGAGGGAAGGGAGGGAGCGAGGAGGGGGTAGAGAGTCGAGAGGGGAGCTGAAGGCTCGGTCAAAGAGAAAGGCCTTGAGACCGGCCTTGAAGGAGGAAAGGGAGGAGGCGGCGAAGGCACTGGGGATGGAGTTCCAGAGCCTCGGGGCTGAGAGGCTGAAGGCCACCGATGGTCGGGCGGTTGGGGCGGGGGATGTGGAGCAGACCGGAGCCAGAGGAACGGAGGGTACGGGCAGGTAGGGAGGGGGATAGTAGGTCGGAGAGGTAGGAGGGAGCGAGGCCGTGAATGGCCTTGTAGGTGAGGATGAGGATCTTGAAATCAAATACATACAGACACACACAGACACAAACTCAGAGACAAACACACAGACGTACACACACACACAGACATACAAACACAGACCTACAGATGCACATACAGACACACACAGACACAAACTCAGAGACAAACACACAGACGTACACACACACACAGACATACACACATACAAACACAGTGACACACACACAGACACACGCAACACGCAGGCGCACACATACAGACCCACACAGATGCACACACACAGACACGCGCGCAAACAGACCCACCCCCACAGAGACACACGCACACAGACACACACACACACCATACAGACACACACACACACACACACACACACAGACCATACAGACACACACACACACACACATATAAACAACAAAATTACATTTATATCGCGCATTTCACGTCGGGAGAATGTCACAGACACAGCCACAGACATACATACAGACACACTCAGACAAATACATATACAGACAGACATACACAAACACACAGACATGCACGCACACACAGACAGACACACACACATAGATGCAGACACACGCACACAGGTGCTCACACACACAGACACACATGCAAACACAGTGACACACACACACAGACACACATACACAGAACACACAGACACAGATACGCACACACAGACATATCTACAGACACAGTGACACACACACACACAGACACTCGCACACACACCCACGCAGGCACACCCACACTCACACCCACACACAGACCCATACAGACGCGCGAACACACAGATGCACACACACAGACGCGTGCGCACACAGAAGCACATCCACAAAGACACGCGCACACACACACACACACACACACACCATACAGACACACACACACCATACAGACACACACACACCATACAGACACACACACACCATACAGACACGGACACACACCATACAGACACACACACACACACCATACAGACACACACACACCATACAGACACACACACACACCATACAGACACACACACACCATACAGACACACACACACACCATACAGACACACACACACACCATACAGACACACACACACCATACAGACACACACACACCATACAGACACACACACCATACAGACACACACACACCATACAGACACACACACACACACCATACAGACACACACACACACCATACAGACACACACCATACAGACACACACATTTTTATAACGCATTTCACGTCGGGAGAATGTCACACACACAGACACAGACACAGATGCACACACCAGAGACGCACACACACACGCACACACACAAACAGACATACATATACACATACAGACACACACCGACATATACGCACACAGACACAGACATACACACACCGACAGACACACACACACGCAGACACACATAAGCAGACGCTCACACATGCAGACACGCATACACACCCAGACAGACACACACCCAGACAGACAGACAGACAGACACACACACACACACACGCACACAGACGCGCATACACACACAGATGCGCACACACAGAGACAGGCACACACATATATACCCAGACAGACAGACACACAGACACATATAAACAGACACCTCAGACAGACACACACACAGACACACACACACATGCAGAAACACACACAAAAAAAACACACACAGATAGACACAGACACAGGTACACAAACACAGACAGACACAGACACAGGAATCAGACACACACATAGAAACACACGCACACACAAATACACACACATGTACACACACAAACAGACGTACAAACACAGACGTACACACACAAATAGAAACACGCGCATACACACACGTACACACAGACATACACACACAGACATACAAACACAGACATACACACGCTCATGCAGACACGCACAGACACACACTCAGAGACACACACACAGACATACACACAGACATACACAGACATGCACAGACAGACACACATACAAACACAGTGACACACACACACACACACAGACAGACGCGCCAACACAGACATACCTACAGACACAGAGACACACAGACACCCGCACACAGACAGACGCGCCCACACACACACAGATGCGCACACACAGAGACAGGCACACACATATACACCCAGACAGACACACACACACCATACAGACACACACACCATACAGACACACACACACACACACACACACACCATACAGACACACACACACCATACAGACACACACACATACACAGAACAACAACAAAATTACATTTTTATAGCGCATTTCACGTCGGGAGAATGTCACACACACAGACACAGACACAGATGCACACACCAGAGACGCACACACACACACACACAAACAGACATACATATACACATACAGACACACACCGACATATACGCACACAGACACAGACATACACACACCGACAGACACACACACACGCAGACACACATACGCAGACGCTCACACACGCAGACACGCATACACACCCAGACAGACACACACCCAGACAGACAGACAGACACACACACACACACACACGCACACAGACGCGCATACACACACAGATGCGCACACACAGAGACAGGCACACACATATATACCCAGACAGACAGACACACAGACACATATAAACAGACACCCTCAGACAGACACACACACAGACACACACACACATGCAGAAACACACACAAAAAAAACACACACAGATAGACACAGACACAGGTACACAAAACAGACAGACACAGACACAGGAATCAGACACACACATAGAAACACACGCACACACAAATACACACACATGTACACACACAAACAGACGTACAAACACAGACGTACACACACAAATAGAAACACGCGCATACACACACGTACACACAGACATACACACACAGACACACATACACACAAACAGACATACAAACACAGACATACACACATAGAAACACACCCACACACATGTACACGTACACACGTACACACACAGACATACAAACACAGACATACACACGCTCATGCCGACACGCACAGACACACACTCAGAGACACACACACAGACATACACACACATGCACAGACAGACACACATACAAACACAGTGACACACACACACACACAGACGCGCCAACACAGACATACCTACAGACACAGAGACACACAGACACCCGCACACAGACAGCCGCGCCCACACACACACAGATGCGCACACACAGAGACAGGCACACACATATACACCCAGACAGACACACACACAGACACACATAGACAGACACCCTCAGACAGACACACAGACACACACATACACACACATGCAGAAACAGACACACACACATACACACACAAAGACACACACAGAAACACACACACAAAAAAACACAGACACAAAAAAACACACTCACAGACAGACGTAGACACAGATAAACACACACACACACACGGCTGGAATCCTCGCGCCTTCAGTCACTACACCCGAAACTCTGGAACTCTCCCCCTCAACCCCTCGCCCCCTCCTTCCCCATCTTCAGGTCATGACTCGAGTGGCCACCAATTTGTAGACAAGTGAGAGGTTCTTGAAATCGATCGGATCTGTGAGATAACAGACACCACGACACAGACACACAGAGACACAGAGAGACACAGAGACACACAGAGACACACAGAGAGACACAGAGACACACAGAGAGACACAGAGAGAGAGAGAGTGGCACTGACAGACACACATGTAGAGAGAGACATACACAGAGAGACATACACACAGAGAGAAAGAGAGAGAGAGAGAGACATACACAAAGTACGATGTATACGGAGACACACACACACACACACACACAGACATAACCACACAGACAGAGACACACACACACAGAGATATAAACGGAGACAAATGCCGTCTCCGTCCATGTTGTGGTTCTGGTAGAAATCACTGCGCTCCTCCTCCTGCTCCTTCATGTCCTCCTCCTGCTCCAGTTTGAACACGAGCTGCAACGGGACAGTGAGGGGGGAAATCCCCGTACCCTCCGCTCCCCCAGCGCCGGCCGCGCTTTCAGCCATTATGCCCCGAAACTCTGGAACTCTCTCCCCCAACACTTGTCCCCTCCGACCCCATCTTCAGGGGCTCCTCGAGTGGCTGAAGCCCGTGGCCACTGATCAGCACCAGACACACAGAGAGACACACACACACACACACACACACACACGTACACACATAAACAGACGTACAAACACAGACGTACACACACACACAGAAACACACACACACACACACACAGACACACAAACAGACATACAAACACAGACCTACAGATGCACATACAGACACACAGACACAAACTCAGAGACAAACACACAGACACACACACACATACAAACACAGTGACACACACACAGACACACGCAGACACGCAGGCGCACACATACAGACCCACACAGATGCACACACACAGACACGCGCGCAAACAGACCCACCCCCACAGAGACACACGCACACAGACACACACACACACACACACCATACAGACACACACACACATATAAACAACAAAATTACATTTATATCGCGCATTTCACGTCGGGAGAATGTCACAGACACAGCCACAGACATACATACAGACACACTCAGACATATACATATACAGACAGACATACACACACACACACAGACATGCACGCACACACAGACAGACACACACACATAGATGCAGACACACGCACACAGGTGCTCACACACACAGACACGCATACACACCCAGACAGACACACACACACACAGAGAGACACACACAGAGAGAGACACACACACACAGAGACACACACACACAGACACACACACAGAGACAGAGAATTCCATAAATTCACTGCCCTCCGAGCGGAGAAATGTGTTCACCGTACACACATACAAACACAGTGACACACACACAGACGCACAGACACACACACACAGCGACACACACACACACTCACAAAGTCGCACATACACAGAACCACACAGACGCGCAAACACACAGTTGCACACACACACACACACACAAACGTACACAGACACAGCCGTGCGCGCACACAGATGCGAACCCACAGAGACACAGACACACACACCCACATAGACACATACACACACACACACAACACAGACACACACACACCATACAGACACACACACAACAACAACAACAAAGTTACATTTATATAGCGCATTTCACGTCGGGAGAATGACATTCACACACAGACATACAGACACACACACACACGGACACACACACACCATACAGCCACACACACACACACATACACACAGAGAAACAGACACACACACACAGACAGATACAGATAGACACACACATGGCTGGAATCCTTGTGCCTTCAGCCACTACTCCCCGAAACTCACATAGACAGAGACCCTCAGACAGACAGACACACACACACGCAGAAACAGACGCACACAGATACACACACACACACTCAGAGAAACACACACAAACACACACACATAGACAGACACAGACACAGATAGACACAGACACACACACGGCTGGAATCCTCGCGCCTCTCCCCCTCAACCCCTCGCCCCCTCCTTCCCCATCTTCAGGTCGCGACTCGAGTGGCTGAAAGCATTGCCACCGATTTGTAGACACGTGAGAGGTTCTTGAACTCGATCTGATCTGTGAGATAACAGACACCACGACAGAGACACACAGAGACAGAGAGACACAGAGACACACACAGAGAGACACACAGAGAGAGACATACACACAGAGAGACACACACACAGACATACACTGAGAGATAGAGACACAGACATACACAGAAAAAGAGAGAGACACACACAAAGTAAGATGTGTACGGAGACACACACACACACAGACGTAACCACACAGACAGAGACATACACACACAGAGATATAAACGGAGACATACACACACACAGAAGTACACACACACAGACAGACATCCACACACTCATACACTGATACACACCGAGAGACACACAGAGAGAGACACACACGGCGATATACATACAGGGACACACACACACGCAGACATACACAGAGAGAGATATACACAGCGAGAGACATTCACACAGAGACACACAGACAGAGAGACACACACATAAAGGGAGACATATACCCTCTCACACTGACTCACTCTCTCTTACCAGGTTAATCTGCTGCTGGAGTCTCTCATTACTCTCATTACCTGGAGTCTCTCAAGACTTCTCTCTTGCTCTCTGGCATCTCTTTCGCTGAAGAATTCCCACTCTCACCAAATTCCTGCACAGAAATCCCACTCTGTTCCATCCTCACTCAGGTACGTCCTCGCTCTGCTGGGCTCTCTGCTCGAGGCCTTGGCTTTCAAGCAGAAACTTGTTGATGTAGAACAAGTCCATGAGCATTTGCGATTTTTCTTTGATCAACAGTTGGCCAATTCCAGGACAACCCAGAATTCTGGATAGAGTTAGTGATAGAGAGCAACAGAGAGAGCCAGAGAGAGAGAGGGAGAGAGAGCTAAAGCGAGAGAGTGAGCGAGAGAACCAGAGAGAGAGCGAGAGAGAGAGAGAGAGAGAGAGACAGAGAGAGAGCTCAAGTGAGAGAGCGAGCAAGAGAACCAGAAAGAGAACCAGAGAGAGAGCCAGAGAGAGAGAGAGAGAGCCAGAGAGAGAACCAGTGAGAGAGAGAGAGACAGAGAGAGATGGAGTGAGAAAGCGACTCCGTTAAGAGGCCACACATCCCATCCCACACACAGCAATCTCCAAGTTGAGGGACATCCATGGATCTCAAGCCCAGTGATGGGTCTCTCTCTATATGTGGCTCATGAACAACATCTGGCGACCAAACCTGTTGTCGAGCCGTGTCAGCAACACAAGCCCCAAACTGGTGACCAGCAGCTGTATTGGGTACCAAACAATGGGAGCATTACCGAGCAAGTTAGCCACCAGGTTGGTTACCAAATAAGGGCAGAACCTGGGAAACCATGTGCCTGCTGGGGGGGAGGGGGGGAGGGGGACGTGGGGTCTCCTTAGACCCCAACGGGCTTCAAGGTGACATACCTGGCAACAGGAAGTCAGCACGGAACCAACCCTCGGTGGTAATCTCCATGGCAACCAATGGGCTTCGGTCTCCCTAAGACGTAGGAGCAGGAGTAGGGCATTCAGCCCCTCGAGCCTAAGCTACGGGGAGTCCTTACTCCACACGTCTGATAATAATCCCTCAAAGAAATAAGAAATTGGCCATTTCAACCCACGGCTGTTTGTGGGACACTATTGTGCATAATTGGTTCCCACATTTCACCCACAAATATACAAATATACAGTCAATTCACTTTGCAGCCGATTCACAAATACCGTCCTCTGTCCAATCTATGACCCTCAGTCTTCAATATGTTGAAGGACTGAGCAGCCACAGCCTCTGGGGTAGAGAATTCCACAAATTCACTGCCCTCTGAGCGACAAAATGTTTCCTCAACTCAGTTCAAAAGGCTGACCCTTAATCTTGAGACTATGACCCCAGTTTCAGATTCTCCAAACAGTAAGACTTCTATGTGACTCCTTGTCAAATGCCTTCTGGAAATCCAAATACACCACATCTACTGGTTCCCCTCTATCTAACCTGACAGGTACACCCTCAAAAAACTCTATATGGTTTGAAACCCCAGAGATAGATGGTTGGAATGGAATCCGCTCTCTCACTCTCTCCCTGGGGGGACACATCCTGTTTGCCTCATTTCCCAATGTACTGATTATATCTAATTAAACAATAGTGAAAGGATTAAATATAATAATTCAGGAAAATATTATGATCTTGTTCCCACTCAAGCTCTGTTAACCCTGCAAGCCAAAGCCATGGTCAGACTCCAGCAGTATCCCAACCCACACTCTGGGGTCCCCAAGCCTCGCCATCCAAGCCTGATATTGGTTAAACCATCACAGAAGTGGCTGGGAACACTCAGCAGGTCAGGCAGCATCTATGGAGAGAGGAAAGTGAGTCAACATTTCAGGTCGATGACCATAAGACCTTAAGACATAGGAGCAGGAGTAGGCCATCAAGCCCTCGAGCCTGTTCCGCATTTAATAAGATCGTGGCTGATCTTCTAACCTAATTCCATTTACCCGCCCTATCCCCAGAGCCCTTAATCCCTCTCTCCTTTAGAAGTCTTTCCATTCTGATCTTTTATCAGAATTCTGATGTCAGCGAGTGATAGAGAGGGACAGAGAGTGAGAGATAGAGAGGAGACAGAGAGTGAGAGATAGACAGGGACAGAGAGTGAGAGATAGAGAGAGAGACACAGAGTGAGAGATAGCGAGAGAGAGAGACAGAGAGTGAGGGATAGAGAGTGAGACACGGAGTGAGAGATAGAGAAAGCGAGAGACAGAGATTGAGAGACAGAGAGAGAGAGACAGAGAGTGAGAGATATGGGGACACAGAGAGTCAGAGGTATAGAGACACAGAGAGTGAAAGACACAGAGACACAGAGAGTGAGAGATATAGAGACACAGAGAGTGAGAGATGTAGAGACTCATAGAATGAGAGATATAGAAAGACAGAGAGTGAGAGATATCGAGAGACAGTGGGAAATATTGGGACACAAAGCGTGAGATAGATATATATATATAGAGAGAGAGAGAGAGAAATACAGACAGACAGAGATATAGACAGAGACAATGAGAGAAAGAGATATTTGCTGACTCTAAAGGATGGGAATTAACAGGAAACTTCCATTTGATGCCGGGACTCATTATGCTGAGAAACCGTCTCAAAGTGCTTCACAGGGTTTTACTGTAAAGTGTAGTGACTGCGTTTGCAGACAAACATGTGGATGTCAGTCTGGTTGGATATTCTCAAGGCCAATGTGATGAATGTGGCGGACACCAGGCTGAACACAAACAGCTCTTCACTAATGAATGAGCATCAAATCCACTCTCAGGAACCCCCAGTCCTCCGCTAACCCAGTTTTAAATCTGTCTCGTCCTGTGCCCACAGCACGGAAACGGCTCTGGTCAAGGTCCCAAACGACTGTCTCGTGCGGTGTTCCTCAGGGCTCTGTCCTCGGTCCCCTCCTCTTCACCCTCTACATGCTCCCCCTGTGGTGACATCATCCGCAAACATGGGGTAAATTTGCACACTCTGCGGATGACACCCAACTCTATCTCTCTGCCTCCCGCCTGAACTCCAGGACTACTGGGGTCCTGACCGACTGCCTGTCCCACATCAAGTCCTGGACGAGGGACAATTTTCTCCAAATCAACGTCAGCAAGACCGAGGCCCTCCTGATTGGGTCGCGCCAGCAATCTCTGCCCACACACTCTGGAACTCCATCCCACGGCCCCTTCTCCTCGCTTCCTCCCTTGCCTCCTTCAAGTCCGGTCTCAAGACCCTTCTCTGCCTTCCCACACCCCTACCCCACCCCTCCCCGATGCTCGGGCCCCAACACCTGACTGTTCAGGGCTTTGGTACGTCCTCCCGATGAGAAGGGCGTCTCTATCAATATCATTTTGTTGTTGTGTTGTTGTTGTTCATGTTCCTGCAATCAATGATTAAATGGCCTCGGCCATAAAACATCTTCTGGAAGGTTTGAATTTTAATAAAATATAACAATCTTACATTCAATACAGCAATTCTCAAAGCGCTTATTTTAAAATCTGATGTGTAGTGACTGTGTATTATGCTGTGTTTGACTGTCCTCCTTGGGGTTGGGGGGAAGGTAAGTGGGGTCTCCCTGTCGCTGATCTGGCCCCAAGGTGACACATTGATGGCTTTGCCGAGGGGTCTCCAGGGACTGTAAGGGCTAAATAAACTTGTGACCCTGGGGGTGAAGTCAGGACCAACACAAATTCTTCAATCAATTGATATTTATTAATACAAATGAGTAAAAAAATGACATTTCATCAAATCAAATGAATGCTGACGACAGGTTAGTAAAGTTCACCCAAATGGGTTGATGGGATCAATGTGGGGCTTTGATGTAGGAATTGTCTTGTTAACGTGCAGTGATCCATGTTGGTTGGACTATATCCCTCTTCCCTCCAGATTGGCTGTGGGGAGTGAGTCCATTCTCTCTTCTCCGATATAACCCCAAATCTCTGCCTCTTTCTCCCTTTTTGGTCCCAGACACCAGTCTGTTCAATGTCATGTTAGAAACACCGACTGCAAACACAGGACAAACTTGATCAAAATTCCACCCGACTGAACCCAAACCAATCTATTGTTGGGCAAACCTTCAGCCACTGTCCACGAGGGTCTTCACACCCAAACCCAACCCACACACACCCAGACACACACTGACAGACACCCAGACACACACTGACAGACACACACACACACACACACACTGACAGGGCATAGACACACTCACACACACAGACACACAGGTATACACACACAGACGCACACACACACACACACACACACCCACACGGCTGGAATCCTCGCGCCTTCAGCCACTACACCCGAAACTCTGGAACTCTCTCTCTCAACCCCTCGCCCCCTCCTTCCCCATCTTCAGGTCGTGACTCGAGTGGCCACCGATTTGTAGACAAGTGAGAGGTTCTTGAAATCGATTGGATCTGTGAGATAACAGAAATAAAGACAGTTACAGAGAGAGAGACACACACAGAGACACGGAAAAAGGAGAGATACACACACACAGATAGACATACATACGGAGAGACATTCACACAGAGACACAGAGAGAGACACACACACATAAAGGGAGACATATACCCTCTGACACTGACACACATGTAGAGAGAGACACAGAAAGACAGAAAGACACAGAGAGAGAGAGAGCGACACACACAAAGTAAGATGTTTACGGAGACACACACACACACACAGACATAACCACACAGACAGGCACCCACACACTCCCACACTGACTCCCACTCCCTTACCGGGTTAATCAGCTGTTGGAGTCTCTCATTAAAGCCGTTGATGTCAAACTCTTCAAATCTGTTGATCTCAAATGTTTCAAACCTGCAGTGAAACTTGGCTCAGGTTTGGCGGTGCCCAGGAATCCAACCCTGGTCCTCTGGCTTGCGGGGCGAGTGCTCTAACCACTACACCACAGGACTCCACAGGAACCTTTTCCATCTGGAAATAGAAATCCTTGTCTGCACCGCCTGAAAGAGGATAAGGCCGAGTTACCACACAAGACATCACCAGAGAGATTCGGGAGGAAAAGGCCTTTGGGCCCATTTGTTTGCAAACTTCCCCAACGTCAGCCCATCACAGCATCTCAACTGGTTTGGGGATCGAGTCCCGGCTCAACCTTAGTGGATCCCCCTCCACTGAGAGGGTGAGAGAGAGAGGGGGTGAGAGAGAGAGATAGAGAGAGTGAGGGAGAGCAAGAAAAAGAGAGATAGAGAGAGCGCGAGAGATAGAGAGAGAGAGAGAGAGAGGGGGTGAGAGAGAGAGAGTGAGAGATAGAGAGAGTGAGGGAGAGCAAGAAAAAGAGAGATAGAGAGAGAGCGAGAGATAGAGAGTGAGAGAGAGAGAGAGTGAGGGAGAGCAAGAAAGAGAGAGATAGAGAGAGAGCGAGAGATAGAGAGAGAGCGAGAGAGAGAGCAAGAGAGAGGGAGAGCAAGAGAGAGTGAGAGAGGGTGAGAGAGAGGGAGAGGGTGAGCCAGAGACAGAGAGAGCGAGACAGAGAGAAAGAGTGAGAGAAAGAGTGAGCCAAAGAGAGGGTGAGCCAGAGAGAGGGAGTGAGAGAGAGCGAGAGCGAGAGAATGGGAGAGCGAGAGAGAGAGAGCGACAGAGAGAGAGAGACAGAGAGAGAGAGAAACCATTGCCACGTTTATGATGTTCCATAACAGACAGTTCAATATCTCATCCAAATGCCGTCTCCGTCCATGTTGTGGTTCTGGTAGAAATCACTGCGCTCCTCCTCCTGCTCCTTCATGTCCTCCTCCTGCTCCAGTTTGAACACGAGCTGCAACGGGACAGTGAGGGGGGAAATCCCCGTACCCTCCGCTCCCCCAGCGCCGGCCGCGCTTTCAGCCATTATGCCCCGAAACTCTGGAACTCTCTCCCCCAACACTTGTCCCCTCCGACCCCATCTTCAGGGGCTCCTCGAGTGGCTGAAGCCCGTGGCCACTGATCAGCACCAGACACACAGAGAGAGACACACACACACTCACACATATGTACACACACACACACACAAACAGACATACAAACACAGACCTACAGATGCACGTACAACAACAACAACAACAACAAGATTCCATTGATAAAGCGCCTTTCACGTCAGGAGGACGTCCCAAGGCGCTGCACAGTTGGGTCATGACCCGAGCATTGGGGGGGAAATGATCAGGGTGAGGGGAGGGAAGGGAGGGAGCGAGGAGGGGGGAAATGGTCAGGGTGAGGGGAGGGAAGGGAGGGAGCGAGGAGGGGGAAGAGAGTCGAGAGGGGAGCTGAAGGCTGAAGGTCAAAGAGAAAGGTCTTGAGACCGGCCTTGAAGGAGGAAAGGGAGGAGGCGGCGAAGGCACTGGGGATGGAGTTCCAGAGCCTCGGGGCTGAGAGGCTGAAGGCCACCGATGGTCGGGCGGTTGGGGCGGGGGACGTGGAGCAGACCGGAGCCAGAGGAACGGAGGGTACGGGCAGGTAGGGAGGGGGATAGTAGGTCAGAGAGGTAGGAGGGAGCGAGGCCGTGAATGGCCTTGTAGGTGAGGATGAGGATCTTCAAATCAAATACATACAGACACACACAGACACAAACTCAGAGACAAACACACAGACATACACACACACACAGACATACACACATACAAACACAGTGACACACACACAGACACACGCAGACACGCAGGCGCACACATACAGACCCACACAGATGCACACACACAGACACGCGCTCAAACAGACCCACCCCCACAGAGACACACGCACACAGACACACACACACACCATACACACACACACACACACACAGACTATACAGACACACACACACATATAAACAACAAAATTACATTTATATCGCGCATTTCACGTCGGGAGAATGTCACAGACACAGCCACAGATATACATACAGACACACTCAGACATATACATATACAGACAGACATACACACACACACAGACATGCACGCACACACAGACATGCACACACATATAGATGCAGACACACGCACACAGGTGCTCACACACACAGACACACATGCAAACACAGTGACACACACACACAGACACACATACACAGAACACACAGACACAGATACGCACACACAGACATATCTACAGACACAGTGACACACACACAGACACTCGCATACACACCCACGCAGGCACACCCACACTCACACTCACACAGACCCATACAGAGGCGCGAACACACAGATGCACACACACAGACGCGTGCGCACACAGAAGCACATCCACAAAGACACGCGCACACACACACACACACACACCATACAGACACACACACACCATACAGACACACACACCATACAGACACACACACACACCATACAGACACACACACACCATACAGACACACACACATACACAGAACAACAACAAAATTACATTTTTATAGCGCATTTCACGTCGGGAGAATGTCACACACACAGACACAGACACAGATGCACACACCAGAGACGCACACACACACACACAAACAGACATACATATACACATACAGACACACACCGACATATACGCACACAGACACAGACATACACACACCGACAGACACACACACACACGCAGACACACATAAGCAGACGCTCACACATGCAGACACACATACACACCCAGACAGACACACACACAGACAGACAGACAGACAGACAGACAGGCACACACACACACGCACACAGACGCGCATACACACACAGAGGCGCACACACAGAGACAGGCAGACACATATATACCCAGACAGATACACACACAGACACACATAAACAGACACCCTCAGACAGACACACACACAGACACACACACACATGCAGAAACACACACAAAAAAAACATACACAGATAGACACAGGTACACAAACACAGACAGACACAGACACAGGAATCAGACACACTCATAGAAACACACGCACACACAAATACACACACATGTACACACACAAACAGACGTACAAACACAGACGTACACACACAAATAGAAACACGCGCATACACACACGTACACACAGACATACACACACAGACACACATACACACAAACAGACATACAAATACAGACATACACACATAGAAACACACGCACACACATGTACACGTACACACGTACACACACACACACACACACACAGACATACAAACACAGACATACACACGCTCATGCCGACACGCACAGACACACACTCAGAGACACACAGACATACACACAGACATACACAGACATGCACAGACAGACACACATTCAAACACAGTGACACACACACACACAGACAGACGCGCCAACACAGACATACCTACAGACACAGAGACACACAGACACCCGCACACAGACAGACGCGCCCACACACACACAGATGCGCACACACAGAGACAGGCACACACATATACACCCAGACAGATACACACACAGACACACATAGACAGACACCCTCAGACAGACACACAGACACACACATACACACACATGCAGAAACAGACACACACACATACACACACAAAGACACACACAGAAACACACACACAAAAAAACACACTCACAGACAGACGTAGACACAGATAAACACACACACACACACGGCTGGAATCCTCGCGCCTTCAGTCACTACACCCGAAACTCTGGAACTCTCCCCCTCAACCCCTCGCCCCCTCCGTCCCCATCTTCAGGTCACGGACTCGAGTGGCCACCGATTTGTAGACGAGTGAGAGGTTCTTGAAATCGATCGGATCTGTGAGATAACAGACACCACGACACAGACACACACAGAGACACACAGACACACACACAGAGACACACAGAGAGACACACACAGAGACACACAGAGACACACAGAGAGACACAGAGAGACACACAGACACACAGAGAGACACAGAGAGAGAGAGAGAGTGGCACTGACAGACACACATGTAGAGAGAGACATACACAGAGAGACATACACACAGAGAGAGAGAGAGAGAGAGACATACACAAAGTACGAAGTATACGGAGACACACACACACACACAGACATAACCACACAGACAGAGACACACACACACAGAGATATAAACGGAGACAAATGCCGTCTCCGTCCATGTTGTGGTTCTGGTAGAAATCACTGCGCTCCTCCTCCTGCTCCTTCATGTCCTCCTCCTGCTCCAGTTTGAACACGAGCTGCAACGGGACAGTGAGGGGGGAAATCCCCGTACCCTCCGCTCCCCCAGCGCCGGCCGCGCTTTCAGCCATTATGCCCCGAAACTCTGGAACTCTCTCCCCCAACACTTGTCCCCTCCGACCCCATCTTCAGGGGCTCCTCGAGTGGCTGAAGCCCGTGGCCACTGATCAGCACCAGACACACAGAGAGAGACACACACACACACACACACACAAACAGACATACAAACACAGACATACAAACACACATTGAAACACACACACACACACACACAGACACACACACACAGACATACAAACGCAGACCTACAGATGCACATACAGACACACACAGACACAAACTCAGAGACAAACACACAGACGTACACACACACACAGACGTACACACATACAAACACAGTGACACACACACACAGACACACGCAGACACGCAGGCGCACACATACAGACCCACACAGATGCACACACACAGACACGCGCGCAAACAGACCCACCCCCACAGAGACACACGCACACAGACACACACACACACACACACACCATACAGACACACACACACAGATAAACAACAAAATTACATTTATATCGCGCATTTCACGTCGGGAGAATGTCACAGACACAGCCACAGACATACATACAGACACACTCAGACATATACATATACAGACAGACATACACACACACACACAGACATGCACGCACACACAGACATGCACACACACATAGATGCAGACACACTCACACAGGTGCTCACACACACAGACACGCATACACACCCAGACAGACACACACACACACACACAGAGAGACACACACAGAAAGACACACACACAGAGACACACACACACACAGACACACACAGAGACAGAGAATTCCATAAATTCACTGCCCTCCGAGCGGAGAAATGTGTTCACCGTACACACATACAAACACAGTGACACACACACAGACGCACAGACACTAACACACAGCGACACACACACACACTCACAAAGTCGCACATACACAGAACCACACAGACGCGCAAACACACAGTTGCACACACACACACACACACAAACGTACACAGACACAGCCGTGCGCGCACACAGATGCGAACCCACAGAGACACAGACACACACACCCACATAGACACATACACACACACACACAACACAGACACACACACACCATACAGACACACACACAACAACAACAACAACAAAGTTACATTTATATAGCGCATTTCACGTCGGGAGAATGACATTCACACACAGACATACAGACACACACACACACACGGACACACACACACCATACAGCCACACACACACACATACACACAGAGAAACAGACACACATACACAGACAGATACAGATAGACACACACACGGCTGGAATCCTTGTGCCTTCAGCCACTACTCCCCGAAACTCACATAGACAGACATCCTCAGACAGACAGACACACACACACACACACACGCAGAAACAGACGCACACAGATACACACACACACACTCAGAGAAACACACACAAACACACACACATAGACAGACACAGACACAGATAGACAGAGACGCACACACGGCTGGAATCCTCGCGCCTCTCCCCCTCAACCCCTCGCCCCCTCCTTCCTCATCTTCAGGTCGTGACTCGAGTGGCTGAAAGCATTGGCACCGATTTGTAGACAAGTGAGAGGTTCTTGAACTCGATCTGATCTGTGAGATAACAGACACCACGACAGAGACACACAGAGACAGAGAGAGACAGAGACACACAGAGAGACACAGAGACACACAGAGAGAGACATACACACAGAGAGACACACAGAGAGACACACACACAGACATACACTGAAAGATAGAGACACAGACATACACAGAAAAAGAGAGAGAGACATACACAAAGTAAGATGTATACGGAGACACACACACACACACACACACAGACGTAACCACACAGACAGAGACATACACACACAGAGATATAAACGGAGACACACACACACACAGAAGTACACACACACAGACAGACATCCACACACTCATACACTGATACACACCGAGAGACACACAGAGAGAGACACACACGGCGATATACATACAGGGACACACACACACGCAGACATACACAGAGAGAGATATACACAGAGAGAGACATTCACACAGAGACGCACAGACAGAGAGAGACACACACACATAAAGGGAGACATATACCCTCTCACACTGACTCACTCTCTCTTACCAGGTTAATCTGCTGCTGGAGTCTCTCATTACTCTCATTACCTGGAGTCTCTCAAGACTTCTCTCTTGCTCTCCAGCATTTCTTTCGCTGAAGAATTCCCACTCTCACCAAATTCCTGCACAGAATTCCCACTCTGTTCCGTCCTCACTCAGGTACGTCCTCGCTCTGCTGGGCTCTCTGCTCGAGGCCTTGGCTTTCAAGCAGAAACTTGTTGATGTAGAACAAGTCCATGAGCATTTGCGATTTTTCTTTGGTCAACAGTTGGCCAATTCCAGGACAACCCAGAATTCTGGATAGAGTTAGAGATAGAGAGCAACAGAGAGCGCGCGCGAGAGAGAGAGACAGAGAGAAAGAGAGAGCCAGAGAGAGAGAGAGAGAGAGAGAGACAGACAGAGAGCCAGAGAGATAGCCAGAGAACGTGAGCGAGAGTTTTGGATAGAGTTAGTGATAAAGGGCGAGAGAGCACGAGAGAGAGAGAGAGAGAGAGTGAGAGAGAGCGGCAGAGAGAGGGAGCGAGAGAGAGAGGCAGAGAGAGAGCCAGAGAGAGAGCTCAAGTGAGAGAGCGAGCAAGAGAACCAGAGAGAGAACCAGAGAGAGAGCCAGAGAGAGAGAGAGAGAGACAGACAGACCGAGAGTGAGAGCCAGAGAGAGAGAGAGAGAGAGAGAGAGAGAGAGAGAGAGAGAGAGAGAGAGAGAGAGATGGAGTGAGAAAGCGACTCTGTTAAGAGGCCACACATCCCATCCCACACACAGCAATCTCCAAGTTGAGGGACATCCATGGATCTCAAGCCCAGTGATGGGTCTCTCTCTATATGTGGCTCATGAACAACATCTGGCGACCAAACCTGTTGTCGAGCCGTGTCAGCAACACAAGCCCCAAACTGGTGACCAGCAGCTGTATTGGGTACCAAACAATGGGAGCATTACCGAGCAAGTTAGCCACCAGGTTGGTTACCAAATAAGGGCAGAACCTGGGAAACCATGTGCCTGCTGGGGGGGAGGGGGGGAGGGGGACGTGGGGTCTCCTTAGACCCCAACGGGCTTCAAGGTGACATACCTGGCAACAGGAAGTCAGCACGGAACCAACCCTCGGTGGTAATCTCCATGGCAACCAATGGGGTTTAGCTGTTAACCTCCGGCACTAACCCAAGTCACTGTGTGGGGTCCTCAAGCCATCAGACCATAAGACGTAGGAGCAGGAGTAGGCCATTCAGCCCCTCCAGCCTGCCCCGCCATTTAATAAGATCATGGCTGATCTTCTACCCTAACCTAAGCTACGGGGAGTCCTTACTCCACACACCTGATAATAACCCCTCAAAGAAATAATAAATTGGCCATTTCAACCCACGACTGTTTGTGGGACACTGTTGTGCGCAATTGGTTCCCACATTTCACCCACAAATATACAGTCAATTCACTTTACCGTCTATTCTGTGAAGGGCTTTGAGATGTCCAGAAGATGTGAAAAGCACTATATCAAAGACAAGGATTATTATTATTGTTATTATTATTAAACTTACTGAGTGGGTATTTAAATGGCAAATGCATTTCCATGTAGAAAAGTCTGAGGCGGTACATGTTGGCAGAAGGAATAAGGAAGTCACGTACATCCTGGAAAATAGAAACCTAATGGGGGAGAGGAGCAAAGGGACCGGGGGCTACACATCCACAATTCACTAAAAGGAGCAACGCAGGTTAATAAGGCCATAAAAAGGCAAACCAGGGTTTGGGGTTCATTTCTACAGAGATAGAAAGGGAAACCAGGGAAGTGATGGTGAACTGCTATAGAACCGCGGTTTGACCACACTTACTGCACTGTGTGCAGCTCTGGGCCCCACATTATAGAGGGGATGTCGGGGCACTCGAGCCACAGAGGGAGAAATACTGAGACAGAGAGTGACAGATAGAGAGGCACAGAGTGAGATAGATAAGCATATATATATATATACATAGAGGGAAATACAGACAGACAGACAGACAGACAGACAGACAGACAGACAGACAGACAGACAGACAGACAGACAGACAGACAGACAGACAGACAGACAGACAGACAGACAGACAGACAGACACAGATATAGAAAGGGACAATGAGAGAAACAGAGACTTTGCTCTCCCTAAATGATGGGAATTAACAGGAAACATAATTCTTCCATTTGATGCCGGGACTCATTATGCTGTGAAACCGTCTCAAAGCGCTTCACAGGGTTTTACTGTAAAGTGTAGTGACTGCGTTTGCAGACAAACATGTGGATGTCAGTCTGGTTGGATATTCTCAAGGCCAATGTGATGAATGTGGCGGACACCAGGCTGAACACAAACAGCTCTTCACTAATGAATGAGCATCAAATCCACTCTCAGGAACCCCCAGTCCTCCGCTAACCCAGTTTTAAATCTGTCTCGTCCTGTGATGTTCCTGCAATCAATGATTAAATGGCCTCGGCCATAAAACATCTTCAGGAAGGTTTGAATTTGAACAAATATAACAATCTTTCATTCAATACAGCAATTCTCAAAGCGCTTGATAGATTGTTTACAGTGTAGTGACTGTGTATTATGCTGTGTTTGACTGTCCTCCTTGGGGTTGGGGGGAAGGTAAATGGGGTCTCCCTGTCGCTGATCTGGCCCCAAGGTGACACATTGATGGCTTTGCCGAGGGGTCTCCAGGGACTGTAAGGGCTAAATAAACTTGTGACCCTGGGGGTGAAGTCAGGACCAACACAAATTCTTCAATCAATTGATATTTATTAATACAAATGAGTAAAAAAATGACATTTCATCAAATCAAATGAATGCTGACGACAGGTTAGTAAAGTTCACCCAATGGGTTGATGGGATCAATGTGGGGCTTTGATGTAGGAATTGTCTTGTTAACGTGCAGTGATCCATGTTGGTTGGACTATATCCCTCTTCCCTCCAGATTGGCTGTGGGGAGTGAGTCCATTCTCTCTTCTCCGATATAACCCCAAATCTCTGCCTCTTTCTCCCTTTTTGGTCCCAGACACCAGTCTGTTCAATGTCATGTTAGAAACACCGACTGCAAACACAGGACAAACTTGATCAAAATTCCACCCGACTGAACCCAAACCAATCTATTGTTGGGCAAACCTTCAGCCACTGTCCACGAGGGTCTTCACACCCAAACCCAACCCACACACACCCAGACACACACTGACAGACACACAGACACACACCCAGACACACACTGACAGACACACAGACACACACTGACAGAGCATAGACACACTCACACAAACAGACACACAGGTACACACACACAGACGCACACACAGACACACGGCTGGAATCCTCGTGCCTTCAGCCACTACACCCGAAACTCTGGAACTCTCCCCCTCAACCCCTCGCCCCCTCCTTCCCCATCTTCAGGTCGTGACTCGAGTGGCCACCGATTTGTAGACAAGTGAGAGGTTCTTGAAATCGATCGGATCTGTGAGATAACAGACACCACGACACAGACACACAGAGACACAGAGAGACACAGAGACACACAGAGACACACATGTAGAGAGAGACATTCACACAGACATACACAGAGAGAGAGAGAGAGAGAGACACACACAAAGTACGATGTATACGGAGACACACACACACACACAGACATAACCACACAGACAGAGACACACACACACAGAGATATAAACGGAGACACACACACACACAGAAGTACACACACACAGACAGACACCCACACACTCCCACACTGACTCCCACTCCCTTACCGGGTTAATCAGCTGTTGGAGTCTCTCATTAACGCCGTTGATGTCAAACTCTTCAAATCTGTTGATCTCAAATGTTTCAAACCTGCAGTGAAACTTGGCTCAGGTTTGGCGGTGCCCAGGAATCCAACCCTGGTCCTCTGGCTTGCGGGGCGAGTGCTCTAACCACTACACCACAGGACTCCACAGGAACCTTTTCCATCTGGAAATGGAAATCCTTGTCTGCACCGCCTGAAAGAGGATAAGGCCGAGTTACCACACAAGACATCACCAGAGAGATTCGGGAGGAAAAGGCCTTTGGGCCCATTTGATTGCAAACTTCCCCAACGTCAGCCCATCACAGCATCTCAACTGGTTTGGGGATCGAGTCCCGGCTCAACCTTAGTGGATCGCCCTCCACTGAGAGGGTGAGAGAGAGAGGGGGAGAGAAAGAGAGAGAGAGTGAGAGATAGAGAGAGAGCGAGAGAGAGATAGAGTGAGGGAGAGCAAGAAAGAGAGAGATAGAAAGAGAGCGAGAGATAGAGAGAGAGCGAGAGAGAGAGCAAGAGAGAGGGAGAGCAAGAGAGGGAGAGAGTGAGAGAGGGTGAGAGAGAGGGTGAGCCAGAGACAGAGAGAGCGAGACAGAGAGAAAGAGTGAGAGAAAGAGTGAGCCAAAGAGAGGGTGAGCCAGAGAGAGGGAGTGAGAGAGAGGGAGAGAGTTGAAGAGAGAGAGAGAGCGACAGAGAGAGAGAGAGGGAAACCATTGCCACGTTTATGATGTTCCATAACAGACAGTTCAATATCTCATCCAAATGCCGTCTCCGTCCATGTTGTGGTTCTGGTAGAAATCACTGCGCTCCTCCTCCTGCTCCTTCATGTCCTCCTCCTGCTCCAGTTTGAACACGAGCTGCAACGGGACAGTGAGGGGGGAAATCCCCGTACCCTCCGCTCCCCCAGCGCCGGCCGCGCTTTCAGCCATTATGCCCCGAAACTCTGGAACTCTCTCCCCCAACACTTGTCCCCTCCGACCCCATCTTCAGGGGCTCCTCGAGTGGCTGAAGCCCGTGGCCACTGATCAGCACCAGACACACAGAGAGACACACACACACATATGCAAACACACAAACAGACGTACATACACAGACACACGTACACACAAACAGACATACAAACACAGACATACACACATAGAAACACACGGACACACATGTACACACACACACGCATACACACACACGTACATACCTACAGACACAGAGACACACACACACACAGACCTTCGCAGACACACACAGGCACACCCACACTCACACTGTCGCACACATACAGACCCACACAGACCCGCAAACACACAGATGCACACACACAGACGCGTGCGCACACAGACGCACACCCACAGAGACACACACACACACACCATACAGACACACACACACCATACAGAACACACACACACCATACAGACACACACACACACATACACAGAACAACAACAACAAAATTACATTTTTATAGCGCATTTCACGTTGGGAGAATGTCACACACACAGACGCACAGACACAGATGCACACACCAGAGACGCGCACACACACACACAAACATACACATAGACATATATATACACATACAGACACACACAGATATATATACACACACAGATGCGCACACACAGAGACAGGAGCACACATACACACCCAGACAGATACACACACAGACAGACACCCTCAAACAGACACATACATACACACACACACATATGCAGAAACAGACACACACAGATATACACACACACAGAAACACACACACAGACATACAAACACAGATATACACACGCACATGCAGACACACACAGAAACACACTCAGAGACACACACACGGACATACACACAGACATACACAAACATACACAGACAGACACACATAAAAGCACAGTGACACACACACAGACACACATACACAAAACACACAGACACGCACACACACACATACCTACAGACAAAGAGACATACACACAGATACTCGCAGACACACACACGCAGGCACACCCACACTCACACAGTCGTACACATACAGATCCACACAGACCCGCAAACACACAGATGCACACACACAGAGACACACACACACACACACACACAGACACACACACAGACACACACGCACACAGACACACACACACACCATACAGACACACACACACCATACAGACACACACACCATACAGACACACACACACCATACAGACACACACACACACCATACAGACACACACACATACACAGAACAACTACAACAAAATTACATTTTTATAGCGCATTTCACACACAACTACACACAGACACAGATGCACACACCAGAGACGCAGATATGCACACACACACAGACATACATATACACATACAGACACACACCGACATAAACGCACACAGACCCATACATACACACAGACATGCATGCACACACCGAGAGACACACACACACGCAGACACACACACACAGATGCACACACCAGAGACGCAGATATACACACACACAGACATACATATACACATACAGACACACACCGACATAAACGCACACAGACATACATACACACAGACATGCATGCACACACCGAGAGACACACACACACGCAGACACACACACACACACGCAGACGCGCATACACAGAGACAGGCACACACATATACATCCAGACAGATACACACACAGACACACATAGACAGACACCCTCAGACAGACACAGACACAGGTTCACACACCCACACGGCTGGAATCCTCGTGCCTTCAGCCACTACACCCGAAACTCTGGAACTCTCCCCCTCAACCCCTCGCCCCCTCCTTCCCCATCTTCAGGTCGCAACTCGAGTGGCCACCGATTTGTAGACAAGTGAGAGGTTCTTGAAATCAATCTGATCTGTGAGATAACAGACACCACGACAGAGACACACAGAGACACACAGAGACACACAGAGACACACGCACAGACACAGAGAGAGAGACACACACACAGACATACACAGAGGGAAACATATACAAAGAGAGACATTCACACAGAGACACACAGACAGAGAGAGACACACACACAGAGACACACAGAGACACACAGAGGGAAACATATACAGAGAGAGACATTCACACAGAGACACACAGACAGAGAGAGACACACACAGACATATACCCTCTCAACTGACTCACTCTCTCTTACCAGGTTAATCTGCTGCTGAAGTCTCTAATTACTCTCATTACCTGGAGTCTCTCAAGACTTCTCTCTTGCTCTCTAGCATCTCTTTCGCTGAAGAATTCCCACTCTCAACAAATTCCAAATTGTTGATGTAGAACAAGTCCATGAGCCTTTGCGATTTTTCTTCGGTCAAGAGAGCGAGAGAGGAAGCCAGAGAGAGAGAAAGAGAGCGAGAGAGAGAGCCAGAGAAAGGGGCAGAGAGAGAGAGAGCCCGAGAGAGAGTGAGAGAAAGAGAGAGACAGAGAGAGATGGAGTGAGAAAGCGACTCCGTTAAGAGGCCACACATCCCATCCCACACACAGCAATCTCCAAGTTGAGGGACATCCATGGATCTCAAGCCCAGTGATGGGTCTCTCTCTATATGTGGCTCATGAACAACATCTGGCGACCAAACCTGTTGTCGAGCCGTGTCAGCAACACAAGCCCCAAACTGGTGACCAGCAGCTGTATTGGGTACCAAACAATGGGAGCATTACCGAGCAAGTTAGCCACCAGGTTGGTTACCAAATAAGGGCAGAACCTGGGAAACCATGTGCCTGCTGGGGGGAGGGGGGAGGGGGACGTGGGGGTCTCCTTAGACCCCAACGGGCTTCAAGGTGACATACCTGGCAACAGGAAGTCAGCACGGAACCAACCCTCGGTGGTAATCTCCATGGCAACCAATGGGGTTTAGCTGTTAACCTCCGGCACTAACCCAAGTCACTGTGTGGGGTCCTCAAGCCATCAGACCATAAGACGTAGGAGCAGGAGTAGGCCATTCAGCCCCTCCAGCCTGCCCCGCCATTTAATAAGATCACGGCTGATCTTCTACCCTAACCTAAGCTACGGGGAGTCCTTACTCCACACACCTGATAATAACCCCTCAAAGAAATAATAAATTGGCCATTTCAACCCACGACTGTTTGTGGGACACTGTTGTACGCAATTGGTTCCCACATTTCACCCACAAATATACAGTCAATTCACTTTACCGTCTATTCTGTGAAGGGCTTTGAGATGTCCAGAAGATGTGAAAAGCACTATATCAGATACAAGGATTATTATTATTGTTATTATTATTAAACTCACTGAGTGGGTATTTAAATGGCAAATGCATTTCCATGTAGAAAAGTCTGAGGCGGTACATGTTGGCAGAAGGAATAAGGAAGTCACGTACATCCTGGAAAATAGAAACCTAATGGGGGAGAGGAGCAAAGGGACCGGGGGGCTACACATCCACAATTCACTAAAAGGAGCAACGCAGGTTAATAAGGCCATAAAAAGGCAAACCAGGGTTTGGGGTTCATTTCTACAGAGATAGAAAGGGAAACCAGGGAAGTTATGGTGAACTGCTATAGAACCGCGGTTTGACCACACTTACTGCACTGTGTGCAGCTCTGGGCCCCACATTATAGAGGGGATGTCGGGGCACTCGAGCCACAGAGGGAGAAATACTGAGACAGAGAGTGACAGATAGAGAGGCACAGAGTGAGATAGATAAGCATATATATATATATACATAGAGGGAAATACAGACAGACAGACAGACAGACAGACAGACAGACAGACAGACAGACAGACACATGTATAGAGATAGAGAGGGACAGAGAGTGAGTGAGAGACATAGAGACACAGAGAGTCAGAGATATAGAAACACAGAGAGTGAGAGACACCGAGAGTGACAGATTATAGAGACGCAGAGAGGAGAGATATAGAGACTCAGAGAATGAGAGATATTGAAAGACAGAGAGTGAGAGATATCGAGAGTCAGTGGGAAATATTGGGACACAAAGCGTGAGATAGACATAGGTGTGGAGATAGGCGTAGAGTCCTGTAGCTCAGTGGTTAGAGCACTCGCTTTGCAAGCGAGAGACCTGAGTTCAATTCCAGGCAGAGGGTGAACCTTGGCAGTTTCCTTACTCCAACAGAGCCTAAAATAATCCCTCCAAAACCAAAAACAATAATAAATTGGTCATTTTCAATCTACGACGTTTGTGGACATTGCTGTGCGCATTGGCTGCCGCGTTCGCCACAAATAACAGTCAATTCCCTTTACAGTGTGTTTGTGAACGCTTTGGGACGTCTCTGACGTGAAAAGGCTATATCAATACAAGGATTATTATATTATTATAAACGAGAGAGAGAAATACAGACAGACAGAGATGTAGACAGAGACAATGAGGGAAAGAATATGCTGACTCTAAAGGAGGGAATAAAGGAAACATTGATGCCGGATCATTATGCTGTGAAACTGTCCTCAAAGTGCTTCACAGGGTTTTACTGTAAAGTGTAGTGACTGCGTTTGCAGACAAACATGTGGATGTCAGTCTGGTTGGATATTCTCAAGGCCAATGTGATGAATGTGGCGGACACCAGGCTGAACACAAACAGCTCTTCACTAATGAATGAGCATCAAATCCACTCTCAGGAACCCCCAGTCCTCCGCTAACCCAGTTTTAAATCTGTCTCGTCCTGTGATGTTCCTGCAATCAATGATTAAATGGCCTCGGCCATAAAACATCTTCAGGAAGGTTTGAATTTGAACAAATATAACAATCTTTCATTCAATACAGCAATTCTCAAAGCACTTGATAGATTTTTTACAGTGTAGTGACTGTGTATTATGCTGTGTTTGACTGTCCTCCTTGGGGTTGGGGGGAAGGTAAGTGGGGTCTCCCTGTCGCTGATCTGGCCCCAAGGTGACACATTGATGGCTTTGCCGAGGTGTCTCCAGGGACTGTAAGGGCTAAATAAACTTGTGACCCTGGGGTGAAGTCAGGACCAACACAAATTCTTCAATCAATTGATATTTATTAATACAAATGAGTAAAAAAATGACATTTCATCAAATCAAATGAATGCTGACGACAGGTTAGTAAAGTTCACCCAATGGGTTGATGGGATCAATGTGGGGCTTTGATGTAGGAATTGTCTTGTTAACGTGCAGTGATCCATGTTGGTTGGACTCTATCCCTCTTCCCTCCAGATTGGCTGTGGGGAGTGAGTCCATTCTCTCTTCTCCGATATAACCCCAAATCTCTGCCTCTTTCTCCCTTTTTGGTCCCAGACACCAGTCTGTTCAATGTCATGTTAGAAACACCGACTGCAAACACAGGACAAACTTGATCAAAATTCCACCCGACTGAACCCAAACCAATCTATTGTTGGGCAACCTTCAGCCACTGTCCACGATGGTCTTCACACCCAAACCCAACCCACACACACCCAGACACACACTGACAGACACACAGACACACACTGACAGAGCATAGACACACTCACCCAACAGACACACAGACGCACACACACAGACCACACCACACACACCCACACGGCTGGAATCCTCGTGCCTTCAGCCACTACACCCGAAACTCTGGAACTCTCCCCTCAACCCCTCGCCCCCTCCTTCCCCATCTTCAGGTCGTGACTCGAGTGGCCACCGATTTGTAGACAAGTGAGAGGTTCTTGAAATCGATCTGATCTGTGAGATAACAGACACCGAGACACAGATACACAGAGACACACAGAGACACACAGAGACACAGAGAGACACACACAGAGATACGTAGAGTCACACAGAGACACACACAGAGAGAGACACAGAGACACACAGAGACACAGAGACACACATACACAGAGACACACACGGACACATACACACACAGAGACACACACAGAGACACACAGACACACACACACACAGACACACACACAGAACACACACACACACAGACACACACAGACACACACACACCACACACACACACAACACCACAGACACACACAGACAACCACACAGACACACACGACACACACACAGACACACACCACAACACAGACACACTCACAGACACACACACACACACAGACACACACACATACAGACACACACAGACACACACACACAGACACACACACAAACACACATACACTCACATATACACACAGACACACACAACCCCAAATCTCTGCCTCTTTCCCCCTTTTTGGTCCCAGACACCAGTCTGTTCATGTCATGTTAGAAACACGACTGCAAACACAGGACAAACTTGATCAAAATTCCACCCGACTGAACCCAAACAATCTATTGTTGGGCAAACCTTCAGCCACTGTCCACGAGGGTCTTCACACCCAACCCAACCCACACACACCCAGACACACAGAGATCTGGACGAGAGACAACTTTCTTCAGCTCAACGTGGCGAAAAACCGAGGCCCTCCTGATTGGCTCACGTCAGCGCCTCCGCACCTCAGGCGCTGACACCAATCAGCATCCAATCTGCACTCTCCACCTCTCAAAGCCATCAGGAACCTCGGCGTTTTGTTCGACCCTGAGCTGTCCTTTCTCCCTCACATCCGCACTACAACTGGCACCGCCTTCCATCACCTCCGGAACATCGCCAGACTACGGCACTCCCTCACGCCGCTGAAACCCTGGTCCACGCCTTTGTCACCTCAAGGCTGGACTATGGGAACTCTCTCCTCGCCGGCCTTCCCGCCACCTCCCTCCACACTGCAGGTCATTCAGAACTCTGCAGCTCGTTGTACTGTCCCGCACCAGGCTTCGGACCCACATCCACTACCCCACCCTCGCTCGCCCTCCACTGGCTCCCCATCCCCCAGAGGATTGATTTCAAGATCCTCATCCTCACCTACAAGGCCATTCACGGCCTTGCTCCCTCCTACCTCTCCAACCTACTATCCCCCTACCTACCTGCCCGTACCCTCCGTTCCTCTGGCTCTCGTCTGCTCCACGTCCCCCGCCCCAACAGCCCTACCATCGGTGGTCGGGCCTTCAGCCTCTCAGCCCCAGGCTCTGGAACTCCATCCCCCAGTGCCTTCGCCGCCTCCTCCCTTTCCTCCTTCAAGGCCGGTCTCAAACCTTTCTCTTTGACCGTGCCTTCAGCTCCCCTCTCGACTCTCTTCCCCCTCCTCGCTCCCTCCCTTCCCTCCCCTCACCCTGACCATTTCCCCCCCAATGCTCGGGTCATGACCCAACTGTGCAGCGCCTTGGGACGTCCTCCTGACGTGAAAGGCGCTTTATAAATGGAATCTTGTTGTTGTTGTTGTTGTTGACACACACTGACAGTCGCACAGACACATAGACACACTCACACAAACAGACACACAGGTATACACACACAGACGCATACACACACAGACACACACACGGCTGGAATCCTCGTGCCTTCAGCCACTACACCCGAAACTCTGGAACTCTCCCCCTCAACCCCTCGCCCCCTCCTTCCCCATCTTCAGGTCGCGACTCGAGTGGCCACCGATTTGTAGACAAGTGAGAGGTTCTTGAATTCGATCGGATCTGTGAGATAACAGACACCGAGACAGAGACACACAGAGACAGAGAGAGATACACAGACAGACAGACGTAGAGAGAGAGACATACACACAGACATACACAGAGAGAGAGAGAGAGACACACAAAGTACGATGTATACGGAGACACACACACACAAACATAACCACACAGACAGAGACACACACACAGAGATATAAACGGAGACACACACACACACAGAAGTACACACACACAGACAGACACCCACACACTCCCACACTGACTCCCACTCCCTTACCGGGTTAATCAGCTGTTGGAGTCTCTCATTAACGCCGTTGATGTCAAACTCTTCAAATCTGTTGATCTCAAATGTTTCAAACCTGCAGTGAAACTTGGCTCAGGTTTGGCGGTGCCCAGGAATCCAACCCTGGTCCTCTGGCTTGCGGGGCGAGTGCTCTAACCACTACACCACAGGACTCCACAGGAACCTTTTCCATCTGGAAATAGAAATCCTTGTCTGCACCGCCTGAAAGAGGATAAGGCCGAGTTACCACACAAGACATCACCAGAGAGATTCGGGAGGAAAAGGCCTTTGGGCCCATTTGATTGCAAACTTCCCCAACGTCAGCCCATCACAGCATCTCAACTGGTTTGGGGATCGAGTCCCGGCTCAACCTTAGTGGATCGCCCTCCACTGAGAGGGTGAGAGAGAGAGGGGGTGAGAGAGAGAGAGAGAGAGTGAGAGATAGAGAGAGAGAGAGAGGGGGTGAGAGAGAGAGAGAGAGAGGGAGTGAGAGAGAGCGAGAGATAGAGAGAGAGAGCGACAGAGAGAGAGAGAGAGGGAAACCATTGCCACGTTTATGATGTTCCATAACAGACAGTTCAATACCTCATCCAAATGCCGTCTCCGTCCATGTTGTGGTTCTGGTAGAAATCACTGCGCTCCTCCTCCTGCTCCTTCATGTCCTCCTCCTGCTCCAGTTTGAACACGAGCTGCAACGGGACAGTGAGGGGGGAAATCCCCGTACCCTCCGCTCCCCCAGCGCCGGCCGCGCTTTCAGCCATTATGCCCCGAAACTCTGGAACTCTCTCCCCCAACACTTGTCCCCTCCGATCCCATCTTCAGGGGCTCCTCGAGTGGCTGAAGCCCGTGGCCACTGATCAGCACCAGACACACAGAGAGACACACACACAGACACACATACACATATGTACACACACAAACAGACACAAACAGACATACAAACACAGACCTACAGATGCACATACAACAACAACAACAAGATTCCATTTATAAAGCGCCTTTCACGTCAGGAGGACGTCCCAAGGCGCTGCACAGTTGGGTCAGGACCCGAGCATTGGGGGGAAATGGTCAGGGTGAGGGGAGGGAAGGGAGGGAGCGAGGAGGGGGGAAATGGTCAGGGTGAGGGGAGGAAGGGAGGACGAGGAGGGGGAAATGGTCAGGGTGAGGGGAGGAAGGGAGGGAGTGAGGAGGGGTTAGAGAGTCGAGAGGGGAGCTGAAGGCTGAAGGTCAAAGAGAAAGGTCTTGAGACCGGCCTTGAAGGGGGAAAGGGAGGAAGCGGCGAAGGCACTGGGGATGGAGTTCCAGAGCCTCGGGCTGAGAGGCTGAAGGCCACCGATGGTCGGGCGGTTGGGGCGGGGATGGGAGCAGACCGGAGCCAGAGGAACGGAGGGTACGGGCAGGTAGGGAGGGATAGTAGGTCGGAGAGGTAGGAGGGAGCGAGGCCGTGAATGGCCTTGTAGGTGAGGATGAGGATCTTGAAATCAAATACATACAGACACACACAGACACAAACTCAGAGACAAACACACAGACGTACACACACACACAGACATACACACATACAAACACAGTGACACACACACAGACACACGCAGACACGCAGGCGCACACATACAGACCCACACAGATGCACACACACAGACACGCGCGCAAACAGACCCACCCCCACAGAGACACACGCACACAGACACACACACACACCATACAGACACACACACACACACACAGACCATACAGACACACACACACACACACAGACCATACAGACACACACACACACATAAACAACAAAATTACATTTATATCGCGCATTTCACGTCGGGAGAATGTCACAGACACAGCCACAGATATACATACAGACACACTCAGACATATACATATACAGACAGACATACACACACACACAGACATGCACGCACACACAGACATGCACGCACACACAGACATGCACGCACACACAGACAGACACACACACATAGATGCAGACACACGCACACAGGTGCTCACACACACAGACACACATGCAAACACAGTGACACACACACACAGACACACATACACAGAACACACAGACACAGATACGCACACACAGACATATCTACAGACACAGTGACACACACACACACAGACACTCGCATACACACCCACGCAGGCACACCCACACTCACACCCATGCACAGACCCATACAGACGCGCGAACACACAGATGCACACACACAGACGCGTGCGCACACAGAAGCACATCCACAAAGACACGCGCACACACACACACACACACACACACCATACAGACACACACACACCATACAGACACACACACACCATACAGACACACACACACCATACAGACACACACACACACACCATACAGACACACACACACCATACAGACACACACACACACACACCATACAGACACACACACACCATACAGACACACACACACACCATACAGACACACACACACACCATACAGACACACACACACCATACAGACACACACACACACACCATACAGACACACACCATACAGACACACACACACCATACAGACACACACACATACACAGAACAACAACAAAATTACATTTTTATAGCGCATTTCACGTCGGGAGAGTGTCACACACACAGACACAGACACAGATGCACACACCAGAGACGCGCACACACACACACAAACAGACATACATATACACATACAGACACACACCGACATATACGCACACAGACACAGACATACACACACAGACAGACAGACACACACACACGCAGACACACATACGCAGACGCTCACACATGCAGACACGCATACACACCCAGACAGACACACACACACACAGACAGACAGACACACACACACACACACACAGACGCGCATACACACACAGATGCGCACACACAGAGACAGGCACACGCATATATACCCAGACAGATACACACACAGACACACATAAACAGACACCCTCAGACAGACACACACACAGACACACACACACATGCAGAAACACACACAAAAAAAACACACACAGATAGACACAGACACAGGTACACAAACACAGACAGACACAGACACAGGAATCAGACACACACATAGAAACACACGCACACACAAATACACACACATGTACACACACAAACAGACGTACAAACACAGACGTACACACACAAATAGAAACACGCGCATACACACACGTACACACAGACATACACACACAGACATACAAACACAGACATACACACGCTCATGCAGACACGCACAGACACACACTCAGAGACACACACACAGACATACACACAGACATACACAGACATGCACAGACAGACACACATACAAACACAGTGACACACACACACACAGACAGACGCGCCAACACAGACATACCTACAGACACAGAGACACACAGACACCCGCACACAGACAGACGCGGCCACACACACACAGATGCGCACACACAGAGACAGGCACACACATATATACCCAGACAGATACACACAGACACACATAGACAGACACCCTCAGACAGACACACAGACACACACATACACACACATGCAGAAACAGACACACACACATACACACACAAAGACACACACAGAAACACACACACAAAAAAACACACACACAGACAGACAGACAGACACAGATAAACACAGACACCCACACGGCTGGAATCCTCGCACCTTCAGCCACTACACCCGAAACTCTGGAACTCTCCCCCTCAACCCCTCGCCCCCTCCTTCCCCATCTTCAGGTCACGACTCGAGTGGCCACCGATTTGTAGACAAGTGAGAGGTTCTTGAAATCGATCGGATCTGTGAGATAACAGACACCACGACACAGACACACAGAGACACACAGAGACACACAGAGAGACACAGAGAGAGAGAGAGTGGCACTGACAGACACACATGTAGAGAGAGACATACATAGAGAGAAATAGAGAGAGACAGAGAGAGTGGCCACTGATCAGCACCAGACACACAGAGAGAGAGAGAGACACACACACACACACACATACGTACACACACAAACAGACGTACAAACACAGACGTACACACACACATAGAAACACACACACACAGACACACAAACAGACATACAAACACAGACATACAGATGCACATACAGACACACACACACACAAACTCAGAGACAAACACACAGACACACACACACAGACATACACACATACAAACACAGTGACACACACACAGACACACGCAGACACGCAGGCGCACACATACAGACCCACACAGATGCACACACACAGACACGCGCGCAAACAGACCCACCCCCACAGAGACACACGCACACAGACACACACACACGCACACAGACACACACACACACACACAGACGCATACAGACACACGCACACAGACACACACACAGACCATACGGACACACACACACATATAAACAACAAAATTACATTTATATCGCGCATTTCACGTCGGGAGAATGTCACAGACACAGCCACAGATATACATACAGACACACTCAGACATATACATATACAGACAGACATACACACACACACAGACAGACACACACACACACACACACAGAGAGACACACACACACAGAGAGACACACAGACACACACACAGAGACAGAGAATTCCATAAATTCACTGCCCTCCGAGCGGAGAAATGTGTTCACCGTACACACATACAAACACAGTGACACACACACAGACGCACAGACACACACACACAGCGACACACACACACACTCACAAAGTCGCACATACACAGAACCACACAGACGCGCAAACACACAGTTGCACACACACACACACACACACAAACGTACACAGACACAGCCGTGCGCGCACACAGATGCGAACCCACAGAGACACAGACACACACACCCACATAGACACATACACACACACACAACACAGACACACACACACCATACAGACACACACACAACAACAACAACAACAAAGTTACATTTATATAGCGCATTTCACGTCGGGAGAATGACATTCACACACAGACATACAGACACACACACACACACGGACACACACACACCATACAGCCACACACACACACACACATACACACAGAGAAACAGACACACACACACAGACAGATACAGATAGACACACACATGGCTGGAATCCTTGTGCCTTCAGCCACTACTCCCCGAAACTCACATAGACAGACACCCTCAGACAGACAGACACACACGTAGAAACAGACGCACACAGATACACACACACACTCAGAGAAACACACACAAATACACACACATAGACAGACACAGACACAGATAGACACAGACACACACACGGCTGGAATCCTCGCGCCTCTCCCCCTCAACCCCTCGCCCCCTCCTTCCCCATCTTCAGGTCGCGACTCGAGTGGCTGAAAGCATTGCCACCGATTTGTAGACACGTGAGAGGTTCTTGAACTCGATCTGATCTGTGAGATAACAGACACCGAGACAGAGACACACAGAGACACACAGAGACACACAGAGAGAGACATACACACAGAGAGACACACACACAGATATACACTGAGAGATAGAGACACAGACATACACAGAAAAAGAGAGAGACATACACAAAGTAAGATGTATACGGAGACACACACACACACACAGACGTAACCACACAGACAGAGACATACACACACAGAGATATAAACGGAGACATACACACACACAGAAGTACACACACACAGACAGACATCCACACACTCATACACTGATACACACAGAGAGACACACAGAGAGAGACACACACGGCGATATACATACAGGGACACACACACAGAGAGATATACACAGAGAGAGACATTCACACAGAGACACACAGACAGAGAGACACACACATAAAGGGAGACATATACCCTCTCACACTGACTCACTCTCTCTTACCAGGTTAATCTGCTGCTGGAGTCTCTCATTACTCTCATTACCTGGAGTCTCTCAAGACTTCTCTCTTGCTCTCTGGCATCTCTTTCGCTGAACAATTCCCACTCTCACCAAATTCCTGCACCGAATTCCCACTCTGCTCCGTCCTCACTCAGGTACGTCCTCGCTCTGCTGGGCTCTCTGCTCGAGGCCTTGGCTTTCAAGCAGAAACTTGTTGATGTAGAACAAGTCCATGAGCCTTTGCGATTTTTCTTTGGTCAACAGTTGGCCAATTCCAGGACAACCCAGAATTCTGGATAGAGTTAGCGATTGAGAGCAACGGAGAGTGCGAGAGAGAGAGAGAGAAAGAGAGAGCCAGAGAGAGAGAGAGAGAGGCAGAGAGAGAGAGCCAGACAGAGAGCCAGAGAGATAGCCAGAGAACGTGAGCGAGAGTTCTGGATAGAGTTAGTGATAAAGGGCAAGAGAGCACGAGAGAGAGAGAGAGAGAGAAGCAGAGAGAGAGCCAGAGAGAGAGCTCAAGTGAGAGAGCGAGCAAGAGAACCAGAGAGAGAACCAGAGAGAGAGCCAGAGAGAGTGAGAGAGAGGGAGACAGAGAGAGAGAGAGACAGAGAGAGAGAGAGAGAGACAGAGAGACAGAGAGAGATGGAGTGAGAAAGCGACTCTGTTAAGAGGCCACACATCCCATCCCACACACAGCAATCTCCAAGTTGAGGGACATCCATGGATCTCAAGCCCAGTGATGGGTCTCTCTCTATATGTGGCTCATGAACAACATCTGGCGACCAAACCTGTTGTCGAGCCGTGTCAGCAACACAAGCCCCAAACTGGTGACCAGCAGCTGTATTGGGTACCAAACAATGGGAGCATTACCGAGCAAGTTAGCCACCAGGTTGGCTACCAAATAAGGGCAGAACCTGGGAAACCATGTGCCTGCTGGGGGGGGGGGGGGGGGGACGTGGGGTCTCCTTAGACCCCAACGGGCTTCAAGGTGACATACCTGGCAACAGGAAGTCAGCACGGAACCATCCCTCGGTGGTAATCTCCATGGCAACCAATGGGGTTGGGTCCTCAAGCCATCAGACCATAAGACGTAGGAGCAGGAGTAGGCCATTCAGCCCCTCCAGCCTAAGCTACGGGGAGTCCTTACTCCACACGTCTGATAATAACCCCTCAAAGAAATAAGAAATTGGCCATTTCAACCCACGACTGTTTGTGGGACACTGTTGTGCACAATTGGTTCCCACATTTCGCCCACAATTATACAAACATACAGTCAATTCACTTTGCAGCCGATTCACAAATACCGTCCTCTGTCCAATCTATGACCCTCAGTCTTCAATATGTTGAAGGACTGAGCAGCCACAGCCTCTGGGGTAGAGAATTCCACAAATTCACTGCCCTCTGAGCGAAGAAATGTTTCCTCAACTCAGTTCAAAAGACTGACCCTTAATCTTGAGACTATGACCCCAGTTTCAGATTCTCCAAACAGTAAGACTTCTATGTGACTCCTTGTCAAATGCCTTCTGGAAATCCAAATACACCACATCTACTGGTTCCGCCCTATCTAACCTGACAGGTACACCCTCAAAAAACTCTATATGGTTTGTTAAACACGATTTCCCTTTCGTAAAGCCGTGGCGACTCTGCCTAATCATGTTAGGATTTTCTAAGTACCCCATCCTACACACAGTTCAATTCCAGGCAGAGGGCGAAACCGTGGGCAAGTTTCCTTACCCCACACACCTAATAATAATCCCTCCAAAAACACAACAATAATAAATTGGTCATTTTCAATCCATGATTGTTTGTGGGACATTGCTGTGCGCAATTGGCTGCCGCGTTTCGCCCACAAATATACAGTCAATTCACTTTACAGTCTATTCTGTGAAGTGCTTTGAGACATTGAGAAGAGGTAAAAAGCGCTATATCAAATGCAAGGATTATTATTATTATTATTATTATTTCTTCGCTCAAAGGGCAGTGAATTTCTGGAATCCTCTACCCCAGAGACTGTGGCTGCTCAGTCCTTGAACATATTCAAGACTGAGGGTGATAGGTTTCTAAAGGATGGAGGGATTAAGGGCTATGGGGTAAATGGAATTAATAATAATAATAGTCCTTGCATTTGAGATAGCGGTTTTCATGACTTCTTGACGTCTCAAAGCGCTTCACAGAATACAACAAAAGCAACAACAACAAGATTACATTTGTATAGCGCCTTTCACGTTGGGAGGACGTCCCAAGGCGCTGGACAGAGGTCAGTATTTCAGTATCTGGACAGAAGACAGTATTTGTGAATCGGCTGCAAAGTGAATTGACTGTATATTTGTGGGTGAAATGTGGGAACCAATTGCGCACAACAGTGTCCCACAAACAGTCGTGGGTTGAAATGGCCAATTTATTATTTCTTTGAGGGGTTATTATCAGGTGTGTGGAGTAAGGACTCCCCGTAGCTTAGGTTAGGGTAGAAGATCAGCCATGATCTTATTAAATGGCGGGGCAGGCTGGAGGGGCTGAATGGCCTACTCCTGCTCCTACGTCTTATGGTCTGATGGCTTGAGGACCCCACACAGTGACTTGGGTTAGTGCCGGAGGTTAACAGCTAAACCCCATTGGTTGCCATGGAGATTACCACCGAGGGTTGGTTCCGTGCTGACTTCCTGTTGCCAGGTATGTCACCTTGAAGCCCGTTGGGGTCTAAGGAGACCCCACGTCCCCCTCCCCCCCTCCCCCCCAGCAGGCACATGGTTTCCCAGGTTCTGCCCTTATTTGGTAACCAACCTGGTGGCTAACTTGCTCGGTAATGCTCCCATTGTTTGGTACCCAATACAGCTGCTGGTCACCAGTTTGGGGCTTGTGTTGCTGACACGGCTCGACAACAGGTTTGGTCGCCAGATGTTGTTCATGAGCCACATATAGAGAGAGACCCATCACTGGGCTTGAGATCCATGGATGTCCCTCAACTTGGAGATTGCTGTGTGTGGGATGGGATGTGTGGCCTCTTAACAGAGTCGCTTTCTCACTCCATCTCTCTCTGTCTCTCTCTCTCTCTCTCTCTCTCTCTCTCACTCTCTTCTCTCTCGCTCTCTCTCTCTCTCTCTCTCACTCTGGCTCTCTCTCTCGCTCTCTCTCTCTCTTCTGGCTCTCTCTCTGACTCTCTCTCTCGCTCTTCTCCTCTCTCTCTGGCTCTCTCTTCGCTCTCTCTCTCTCTCTCTCTGGCTCCTCTCTCGCTCTCTCTCTGGTTCTCTCGCTTGAGCTGTCTCTCACTCTCTCTCTATTTCTCTCGCTCACTCTCTCGCCTGAGCTCTCTCTGACTCTCTCTTTCGCTCTCTCTCCCTCTCTCTCTCTCTTGCACTTTCTGTCGCTCTCTAACACTAACTCTATCCAGAATTCTGGGTTGTCCTGGAATTGGCCAACTGTTAACCAAAGAAAAATCGCAAAGGCGCATGGACTTGTTCAACTTCGACAAGTTACTGCTTGAAAGCCAAGGCCTCGAGCAGAGAGCCCAGCAGAGCGAGGACGTACCTGAGTGAGGACGGAACAAAGTGGGAATTCTGTGCAGGAATTTGGTGAGAGTGGGAATTCTTCAGCGAAAGAGATGCTGGAGAGCAAGAGAGAAGTCTTGAGAGACTCCAGGTAATGAGAGTAATGAGAGACTCCAGCAGCAGATTAACCTGGTAAGAGAGAGTGAGTCAGTGTGAGAGGGTATATGTCTCCCTTTATGTGTGTGTGTCTCTCTGTCTGTGTGTCTCTGTGTGAATGTCTCTCTCTGTATATGTCTCTCTCTGTGTATGTCTGTGTGTGTGTGTCTCTCTCTGTGTGTCTCTCTGTGTCTCTGTGTGTGTCTCTGTGTGTCTCTGTGTGTGTCTCTGTGTGTCTCTGTGTGTCTCTGTGTCTCTGTGTGTCTCTGTGTGTCTCTGTGTGTCTCTCTGTGTGTCTCTGTGTCTCTCTGTGTGTCTCTCTGTGTGTCTCTGTGTGTCTCTGTCGTGGTGTCTGTTATCTCACAGATCAGATCGATTTCAAGAACCTCTCACTTGTCTACAAATCGGTGGCCACTCGAGTCGCGACCTGAAGATGGGGAAGGAGGGGGCGAGGGGTTGAGGGGGAGAGTTCCAGAGTTTCGGGTGTAGTGGCTGAAGGCACGAGGATTCCAGCCGTGTGTGTGTGTGTGTGTGTGTGTGTATTTTTTTGTGTGTGTGTTTCTGTCTGTGTGTGTGTATGTGTGTGTCTGTGTGTGTATCTGTCTGGATGTACATGCGTGTGCCTGTTTCTGTGTGTGCGCATCTGTATGTGTATGCGCGTCTGTGTGCATGTGTGTGTGTCTGTCTGTGTGTGTGTCTGTCTGGGTGTGTATGCGTGTCTGCGTATGTGAGCATCTGCGTGTGTGTGTGCCTGTTTGCGTCTGTGTGTGTCTGCATCTGTGTGTGCATGTGTGTGGTGTGTGTGTGTCTGTATGGTGTGTGTGTCTCTGTGTGTGTGTTTATGCACGTCTGTGTCGTGTGTGTGTCTGTGTGCGTGTGTGTCTATCTGTGTGTGTGTCTGTCTGGGTGCGTATGCGTGTCTGCGTGTGTGAGAGTCTGCGTGTGTGTGTATCTGCATCTGTGTGTATGTCTGTGTGTGCATTCTGTGTGTGTCTGCATCTTGTTGTGTGTATGGTGTGTGTGTGTCTGTTATGGTATGTGTGTTCTCTGTGTGTGTGTGTGTATGCACGTCTGTGTGCGTGTGTGTGTGTGTGTGTCTGTGTGTGTGTGTGTGTCTGTATGGTGTGTGTGTCTCTGTGTGTGTGTTTATGCACGTCTGTGTGCGTGTGTGTGTCTGTGTGCGTGTGTGTCTATCTGTGTGTGTGTCTGTCTGGGTGCGTATGCGTGTCTGCGTGTGTGAGAGTCTGCGTGTGTGTGTATCTGCATCTGTGTGTATGTCTGTGTGTGCATGTCTGTGTGTGTCTGCATCTGTGTGTGTATGTGTGTGTGTGTGTGTGTGTCTGTATGGTATGTGTGTCTCTGTGTGTGTGTGTATGCACGTCTGTGTGCGTGTGTGTGTGTGTCTGTGTGTGTGTGTGTCTATCTGTGTGTGTGTGTCTGTCTGGGTGCGTATGCGTATCTGCTTGTGTGAGAGTCTGCGTGTGTGTGTGTCTGCATCTGTGTGTATGTCTGTGTGTGTATGTATGTGTGTGTGTGTCTGTATGGTACGTGTGTCTGTGTGTGTGTGTGTGTGCGTGTGTGTGTCTGTCTGTGTGTGCATGCATGTCTGTGCGTGTATATGTCTGTGTGTCTGAGGTGTCTTCTGAGTGTCTATTGTGTCTGTCTATGTCTGTCTGTGTCTGTGTGTGTATCTGTCTGGATGTATATGTGTGTGTCTGTCTCTGTGTGTGCGCATCTGTGTGTATGCGCGTCTGTGTGCGTGTGTGTGTGTCTGTCTGTGTGTGTGTATGTCTGTGTCTGTATAAGTCTGTGTGTGTCTGTATGTGTATATATATGTCTATGTGTGTGTTTGTGTGTGTGTATGTGTGTGTGTGCGTCTCTGGTGTGTGCATCTGTGTCTGTGTGTCTGTGTGTGTGACATTCTTCCAACGTGAAATGCGCTATAAAAATGTAATTTTGTTGTTGTTGTTCTGTGTATGTGTGTGTGTGTGTATGGTGTGTGTGTGTCTGTGTGTGTGTCTGTATGGTGTGTGTGTGTCTGTGTGTGCGCGTGTCTCTGTGGGTGTACGTCTGCGCGCGTCTGTGTGTGTGCATCTGTGTGTTTGCGGGTCTGTGTGGGTCTGTATGTGTACGACTGTGTGAGTGTGGGTGTGCCTGCGTGTGTGTGTCTGCGAGTGTCTGTGTGTGTATCTCTGTGTCTGTAGGTATCTGTGTGTTCTGTGTATGTGTGTCTGTGTGTGTGTCACTGTGTTTGTATGTGTGTCTGTCTGTGTATGTTTGTGTATGTCTGTGTGTATGTCTGTGTGTGTCTCTGAGTGTGTTTCTGTGTGTGTCTGCATGTGCGTGTGTATGTCTGTGTTTGTATGTCTGTGTGTGTGTGTTTCTGTGTGTGTGTATATCTGTGTGCGTCTGTTTCTGCATATGTGTGTGTGTGTATGTGACTCTGTCCCTGGTAATGGATTCCAGTACTTTCCCTACAACTGGCATTATACTGACAGGTCTGTAATGTGCTGGTTTCTCCCTCCCCCCCTTCTTAAATAAAGGGGTGCCATTGCAATTTTCAAAACTAAGGCCACAATTCCTGAATCTACTGATATTTGGAATCTGCAATTTCCTCTCCTATTCCCGTTAACACCCTGAGGTGGAAACTAAACTGGAGATTTGTCTATCTTGACTCATTATTTTCTCCATTGCCTTTTTTTTATTGTGGTATTAATTTTATTGAGCATTTCTCTTTGACTTATCTCCTCTGTACGGCTGGTATTCTGTCCTCATCCTCTCGTGTAAAAACGGGAGCAACGTATTTATTTAGCAAGTCAGACATTTCCTTTATTTTCCGTTTATAGTCTCACCCACATCTGTGTTTAACGGACCCACATTCCCTTGACCGTTTCTTTTAATATATTTATAAAAAGATTTTACTGACGCTCCTCTTCTTATTTTCTTTGTTTTATTATTAATATTGGTGGCGGGGTGGGGGGCCTTCTGCCAATCTGCCCCCCACAGTCCCTCCCAGCCTCGCCACTTCCCTTGCCATCGTCAAGATGCGTCTCAAAGCCCTCCCCTTCGCCCGTGCTTTCGATCTCCCTCCTTCCACCCCCCCCACCCCCCTCCCCGGCTCCGATCCCCAGCTCAGGTCCGAAACACTGACCGTCCAGCGCCTCGGGACGTCCTCCCGACGTGAAGCGTAATGAAGTTGTTGGCGTCTCCCCGTGTTGCCTTTTGTAGGTCTCCCAAGTCCTCTGCATTCCCACCGCCTCCGAGTAAACCTTTCCTTGTAGCTCGACGCAGTCTCCAACCGCTCGTGACCACCGCTCGCGGTTGCTTAACTGCACGACTGGAGCTGTTGCAGTCGAGGGTTGTCCGTGTACTTGTTGTGTAGCGTCTCAAATGGTGTTTGTGAATCCTTCCCATTGTTCAGGTTGACCCACCGTCCCGGAGTGAGTGTGTGAGCGAGTGAGTGAGCGAGTGAGTGAGTGAGCGAGTGAGCGAGTAAGTGAGTGAGTGTGTGAGTGTGTGCGAGTGAGTGTGTGAGTGAGTGAGTGAGTGTGTGAAGATGGGGACTCTCCGTGGGCTGAAGGCTGTTCTGATTGACATCAGCGGGACACTGCATGTGGACGACAAGGCCATATCAGGGGCCCCAGAGGCTCTGAGGCGGTGAGCACCACCTACCCCCCCTTCCCACACACCCCCCCCCCTCGTAAAGTCACTGGTGTGTGTGTGCGTGAGGGGGGGTAGGGGGTGAGGGGTGGGTGTTGCGACTGAAAACTAGACCTAATTTTCAACCAGGTGGGATTTCGGAATGTAATCCGGTCAAATTCCCCCCTCCCCCCCATTACAGCGTGACGGGATTCCTAATCTCAGACCCCCCCCCAACCCCCGCCCCCCACGCATTGTAACAGCACCTACCTAGCCAGTCTCGAAGCGCTTCACAGGATATACCGTAAGGTGGAGTGACTGTGTATCTCGTGGCCGAAACGTGGCAGCCCGATTGCTGAAGTGACGCCGGTTCCTGGGGCGAGGAACCGTTTCCCTCGCGATAAACCGGGGGCGGGTTGTCGTGGCTTCAAATAACATTCATAACCTGTCCCAACTGATCACCAAAGCGCTTCAGCGAGATTATATCAGGTCTAGCTCAGCCGCTGTCTCTCTCTCTCTCGCTCGCTCGCTCTCGCTCTTGTGTTGGATGCAATAATAATCCTTACACTTGATACGGCGCCTTATCACGTCGTCGAGACGTCTCAAAGCGCTTCACGGGATATACTGTAAAGTGGAGTGACTGTACTTTGTGGGTGAAACGCGGTCCTAGCTGGACAAGCGGCAGGAAAGCTTGCCGGACGTGTATGGATCAACTCGCCCTGATCTCTCGCTCTCTCTCTCTCGCTCTCTCTCGCTCTCGCTCGCCAGGTTGCGCGAGGCTGCTCTTGCCGTGAGGTTCGTGACGAACACCACGAAGGAGAGCAAGCGCTCGCTCTGTGAACGGCTGCAGCGGCTGCGGTTCGAGCTGCGGGAGGAGGAGATCTTCACGTCGCTGTCAGCGGCTCGGGAGCTGGTGGCGGCCAAAGGGCTGCGGCCACTCCTGCTGGTGTCTGACAGCGCTCTGGAGGACTTTCGGGGTGAGTGGAGAGAGGGGGGGGGGGGGGGGGGGGGTGGAGACCGAGTGTGCCTGTGGGTGTGTAAGTGACTGTGTGTGTAAGTGTCTGTGTGTGTGTGTAAGTGTGTGTCTGTGTAAGTGTGTGCGTGTGGGTGCGGGTGTCTGTAAGTGTGTGTAAGTGAGTGTGTGTGTTTCTAAGTGTGTGTGAGTGTGTGGATAAGTGTCTGTGTGTGTTATGTGTGTGTCTGTGAAGGGTGTGTGTGTACGTGAGTGTGTGTGTGTACGTGAGTGTGTGTGTGTCTGTGTAAGTGTATGTGTGTATGTGTCTGTAAGTGTGTGTAAGTGAATATGTGTGTGTAAGTGAGTGTGTGTGCAAGTGTATGTGTGTGAGTGTGTGTGTGAGGAAACTGGACTGAATTTTCAACCGCATGGGATGTTGGTACCTTTCTATCTCATCGAAATTCAGGTTGGATGTGTCCCCCCCCCCTCCTCCCCTCCCCTCCGGCTCCCATTACACTGTGACATGATTCCTAACTTCAGAGCCTCCGGTGAGGAAGCGACACTGTCTCTCACTAAAACCTGGTGACCACAGCGTGTGAGGAGATACGTCTCGAAGCCTGTGGCTGAGTCGCTTCCCTGGCTCAGGAGGGCGTGGGTTCAAGCGGGGACTTTGAGCTCACAGGCACGGCTGGGTTGGGCTGGGTTGTGCTGTGCTGGGCTGTGCTGTGCTGGGCTGGGCTGGGCTGGGCTGTGTTGGGCTGTGCTGGGCTGGGCTGGGCTGTGCTGGGCTGGGTTGTGCTGGGCTGGGCTGGGCTGGGTTGTGCTGGGCTGTGGGCTGGGTTGTGCTGGGCTGGGCTGTGGGCTGGGTTGTGCTGGGCTGGGCTGGGCTGGGTTGTGCTGGGCTGTGGGCTGGGTTGTGCTGGGCTGGGCTGTGGGCTGGGTTGTGCTGGGCTGGGCTGGGCTGGGTTGTGCTGGGCTGTGGGCTGGGTTGTGCTGGGCTGGGCTGTGGGCTGGGTTGTGCTGGGCTGGGCTGTGGGCTGGGTTGTGCTGGGCTGGGCTGGGTTGTGCTGGGCTGGGCTGTGCTGGGCTGGGTTGTGCTGTGCTGGGCTAGGCTGTGGGCTGTGCTGTGCTGGGCTGTGCTGTGCTGTGGGCTGGGCTGGGCTGTGCTGTGCTGGGCTCGGCTGTGCTGTGCTGGGCTGTGCTGTGCTGGGCTGTGCTGTGGGCTGGGTTGTGCTGGGCTGGGCTGTGCTGGGCTGGGTTGTGCTGTGCTGGGTTGTGCTGGGCTGGGCTGGGTTGTGCTGGGCTGGGTTGTGCTGGGCTGGGCTGTGCTGGGCTGGGCTGGGTTGTGCTGGGCTGGGCTGTGCTGGGTTGTGCTGTGCTGTGCTGTGCTGTGGGCTGTGCTGTGCTGTCCTGGGCTGTGCTGTGGGCTGGGCTGGGTTGTGCTGGGCTGTGCTGGGTTGTGCTGTGCTGTGGGCTGGGCTGGGCTGGGCTGTGCTGTGCTGTGCTGGGCTGTGCTGGCTGTGCTGTGCTGGGTTGTGCTGTGCTGTGCTGGGCTGGGCTGTGCTGGGCTGGGCTGTGCTGTGCTGTGCTGGGCTGTGCTGGGCTGTGCTGTGCTGTGCTGTGCTCTGGGCTGGGTTGTGCTGGGTTGTGCTGGGCTGGGTTGTGCTGTGCTGGGCTGGGCTGTGCTGGGCTGTGCTGTGCTGTGCTGTGCTGTGCTCGGGCGACATTGCATTGTTAGATGCGACGTCCGTCAGATGTAACGTGAAACCGAGCTCCCGCTTGTGCGCTGCGGACGGTAAAGATCCCATAGCACTCCTGGTGTGTCCTTGTGGCTGTGCTCTGGTCAGGAACCTCAGTGTAGTTCACTGGTTAGAGCACTCGCCTTGCAAGCGAGAGACCCGGGTTCAGTTCCCGGCAGGATGAAATGTTGGGCAAGTTACTATTATTATTATTATAAGCATCACTCCTGTTTCTGAGTCAGCCTCAGTTTACTCAGCAGTAAATAGGAACCCAGTTATTGATCGATTGGCGGATCACTTTTCTGGGGGGGGAATAATCCCTTCAAAATAAATTTTAAAAATAATTTGGTCACTTCAATCCACGAGGGTTTGTGCAATTGGCTTTCGTATTCCACCCACAAAGTACACAGTCAGTCCATTTTACAGTCTATTCTGTGAAGCGCTTTGAGACGTCTCGAAGATAAGATGAAGTGCTGTACGATAATAATAATAATAATCCTTGCATTTGATATAGCGCTTTTCACGTCTTCTCGACGTCTCAAAGCGCTTCACAGAATAGACCGTAAAGTGAATTGACTGTATATTTGTGGGCGAAACGCAGCAGCCAATTGCGCACAGCAATGTCCCACAAACAGTCGTGGATTGAAGTGACCAAATTATTATTGTTTTTTTTCTTGAGGGATTATTATCAAGGTTGCCCAAGGTTTCGTCCCGCCAGGAATCGAACCCAGGTCTCTCGCTTGCGAGGCGAGTGCTCTAACCATGAGCTACGGGATAACGATTGCTCAATCACACTCCTCGCTGGTCTCCCGGCTCCCAGAATAGCTCCACCATTCAAAAGATCCAACTCGTTCAGAACTGCCGCCCAGATACTGACCCCGTCCCCACATCTCACCAGCTCTGCCCCAGGCTCCACTGGCTCCCCATCACCGAACAGATCGACTTCAAGATCCTCACTCTCGTGTTCAAATCCCTTTACTCCCTGGCACCTCCCTCCCTCCCTCTCCGACCTCCTCACTCCCCAATCCAACACCCGGCACCTCCGCTCGACTGGCACCGGCTCCTGCTCACCCCCCTCACTCCCTGCCCCACCATCGGAGGTCGCGGTTTCAGTCTCTCTACCCCAAAGCTCTGGAACACTCTCCCTCAATCCCTCTCCCCTTTTTCAAGTCCTACCTGAAGACCTTCCTCTTCGACCGTACTTATGGCCCCCGCACCCGCCCCCATCCCAGCTCGGAGTCAGGCTCCGCCACTGTTAAGCGCTCTGAGGCACTAACCTGTGTGGGGGCAGTTGTTATTGCATATCAAATGCAAGGATTATTATTATAATAACCTGTGAGATGTTTTTCAGGGCTGGACACTAAGGAGCCGAATGCAGTGGTGGTTGGCCTGTCACCTCCTCACTTTGATTACAACACAATGAACAAGGCGTTCAGGTGAGTGACTGAGGAGCACAGCCCACACTCCGCACCAGTTTACCTGCCCTGCCGCAGCACTGTAGGAACTGGAGTCCTGCCGTGTAGCAGTTAGAGCACTCGCCTCGCAAGCGAAGAGGACCTGGGTTTGATTCCTGGGCAGAGCCAAACCTGAGGCAAGTTTCCTTACTCCACACGCAGTAATCAGGAACCCAGTTCTTCGTCGATTGGTGGATCGTTTTCCAGGGGTACGGTGTATTCTGTGAAGAGCTTTGAGAGGTCTCAATGACGAGCTAAGACGCTGTATCAAATACAAGGTTTACTTCTATAAATATCCCTCTTGTTTGTGAGTCAGAAGCTTGTGGGTTCAAGCTTCATGTCAGGACTTTAGAGCTCGCAGTCCAGTCCCTCTGAGAGTAATCCCCCAGCGCTGCACTGGAGTCAGAGACGCCATCCGTTAGATGAGACATAAACTGAGGTCCCCTCTCTCTCTCTCTCCCCCGATGTCCTGGTCAATAATCCCCCGGATCGTTCACTTCATGGCTGTTTGTGGGACGTTAGTTACTGTGCAAAATAACAGCAGCAGATTACACGGAGCCTCTCACGTCGGGAGCACGTGCCGAGGAGCTGGACGGTAAATGGTTTGCGCCCGAGCTGAGGGTTGGAATAAAGAGGGTTGTGGGGGGTGGGAGTAAGAGCGAAACTGCAGTCAAAGAGGATGGTCT
>NW_024704742.1:137243810-137299479 GCF_018977255.1 Callorhinchus milii
TGAGACGGGGGCGAGGGAGGGGGTGAGGTGGAGGCTCTGTGGGGTCCCAGAGGGTGGGGGTTGGAGGTGGGGGGGGGAACGGGGAGAGATTCCAGGGGGGAGACACCTAACAATGTAAGCTTTCTCTCTCTCTCTCTCTCTCTTCCCTCCAGGTTGATCCTGGACGGAGCTCCCCTCATCGCTATCCACAAGGCCCGTTATTACCAGACATCAGGGGGGCTGAGTCTGGGCCCGGGGCCCTTTGTCACGGGGCTGGAATACGCTGCTGATGTCCAGGCTACAGTTGTGGGCAAACCCCAGGCTTCCTTCTTCCAGAAGGCACTGCCCAGCACCGGCTGCCAACCTCACCAGGCCATCATGATCGGTGACGTACGGCAATCACCCACTCACTCACTCTCTCCATCTCCCTCTCTCCCCTCTCTCCCCTTCTCGTTTCCCATCGTTCTCTCTCTCTTTTCCCATCGCTCTCTCCCCTAATCTTTTTTCCTCTCTCTCCCCCACACGCAAACACTGTCTCCCCCCCACTTTCTTTTCCCATCTCCTCATCTCTTTTTCTTTCTGTCTCTCTCTCTCTCCCTCTTTTTTTCCTCTCTCTCCCCCACACACAAACACTGTCTCCCCCCCCCACTTTCTTTTCCCATCTCCTCATCTCTTTTTCTTTCTGTCTCTCTCTCTCTCCCTCTTTTTTTCCTCTCTCACTCCCCTGAAAAGGTGAGACCTGAAACTTTCTCTCTCTCTTTTCACAGGACGCCAGGGATGATGTTGGGGGAGCCCAGAACGCTGGGATGTTGGGTATTTTAGTAAAGACAGGTAGGTGGCCTTACAATCCGTGTCAGTGTCAACGTCACTCTGGCCCATTCACTCCCTCACTCACCACTGACTCCTCTCCACTGGGCTTTCCATCACCCAGAGGATACAGTTCAAGATCCTGGTCCTCACTTTCAAAGCCCTCCACGGTCTTGCTTCCCCCCTACCTCTGCCACCTCCTAACCCCCATCAACCTGCTCGCTCCCTCCGCTCAGTGGGCTCTGGCCTGCTTCACGTCCCCCGCCTGGCTCCCCCCACTATTGGCGGGCAGACCTTCTGCCACTCTACCCCACCCTCTGGAACTCCCACCCGCAGGCCCTCTGCCTCGTCCCCTCCCTTACCTCCTTCAAGACCCGTCTCAAGACCTTCTTCTTCAACTGTGCCTTCGATCTCCCTGCTTCCCCCCACTGCCCTCCAGCCTCCCCGATCCCGACCCCCAGCGTCTTGGGACTTCCTCCCAACGTGAAAGGCGCTTTACAAATGTAATTTGGTTTGTTTGTTTGACTCAGAAGGTTGTGGTTCAAGTCCCACAGCTTTGAGGTCAGTGTGAGCTGACACTCCCAATGCTGTACTGAGCGTATGCTGTGTTGGCGGAGGTGCTGTGTTTGGGATAAGACCTGTTTCATATGGACTATAAAGATCCTGTAGCACTATTCAAAGGGTTTCCCAGTGTCCGATACCAACAACCTTATAGCTGCTGTGTCAAACTCATGGATTATGATGTGTGGACTAATTTTACACTCTCTCACACTCACTAACTCTCTCTCCCTCTCTCTCTCGCGAGTATAAAGGTAAATACCGAGCTGGTGATGAAGAGAAGATCAGTCCTGGGCCTTACCTGACATGTGATTCCTTTCCTCAAGCTGTGGACCACATCCTACAGCACTTGGTGTGAGCAATCTCTCTCCCCACACCCCAACCCCGGAGAACTAAGCATGTCCTGAGCCCAACCTGGAGTGGGGGGTGGAGGTGGTTAGAGATCACTCGGACAAACCAAACTGTGCTTCCCACCCCCTCCCTAGCATGTAACCGCCCCCTTTGCCCTCCCAACAAGTCTTGTTCCAAGAAAGTGCCCTGAGAGCTATATAAAGGGCCCTTTCTCCCCTGTGTGAAGGCCGCTATATAAATGCATATTTATAACCTCCGCTGCAATGCGTCATTTGCACCAGCACCTTGGTACCTCTGCCCCCCCCCCCCCCCAAGCCCACTCTCCCACACCCCCACACAGAACAGGGTCTCACTCCATCCTTCCCTCTCCCACACAACCTAGATTACAACTCCTAACCTCGTGTCGGTGTTTTGCCAAATGCAGGAATCATTTTATTATTCAATTATGAATATGATTGTAATAAATCTTATTCATTTAAAAAAAATGAGAATTTTTTTGTCTGGTTTCTTTTTTTTAACGGGGAGAAAGACGAAAATACTTAGCACAAATTTCCACTGACAATCTTTCACTTCCCCCTCACAGGGTTGGTGGGAGCCAAGGTTTGGGGACCTCATTGATGTGGTTTGGGTTAATTTTGGCATCTTACCAACTAAAGTTGTTAGTCGATTGGCGGATCGCTTTCTGGGGGTAATAATCCCTCCAAAAAAAATTGGGAGGGTCACTGAATCCACAAATGTTTGTGGGACACTGCTGTGCGCTATTGTCTTGAGCGTTTCACCCATAAAAATACAGACAATCCACTTTGCAATATATTCTGTGAAGAGCTTGAGTTGTTTCTATGATGTGATAAGGTGCTATCTATATCAAATGCAAGGATTATTATTATTAGGATGGTAAATTCTTGTAGATGGTCATTCATAACGTTACCAAAAGTAATATTTTATTTCCTGGGTGTGTAATACTGATGTACATCACAAATGTGCACATTTCCTGCGCAAACTCTCAAAGGATTTTCAGTGTCCCAGGATTTAAAAACCTTAGTCAAACTCACTACTGTAGACCAGTGCAAAAATGAAAGAATTTACCCACCCAAACCACTGAACTATTTGTGTAACACAACCACTACAGCACTCCCTGCACTCCCTGCAGGCTCAAGCCTCACTGACGCTCCAGTGAGCACTTTGTTGTCAGATTATGATTAAACTGAAATGCTGATTTATAGTAATTCCCTGTCAAACGTTTCATTGTTCTAGATGCAGTATCAAGGGCAAAGATTCTTGAAAAGGATGGATAATACAGGGCGTGGGAGTATGTATAGACAGCAAGAGTGGGAATAGACTAGATGACTCTGGGAGATAACTCAGTGCAGACTTCATGCGCTGAAATACCTGTTTCTGTTCCGTAACAGTGAGTCCCCCCCTCCTCCTGTGCTGCCCTTTGACTCGCTGCTCAGTTCTGGTGCCACCTGGCATGTGTGACTTCTCATCTATACTTCTTGGCGATTAAAACAACTCGTCTCTAATTGTCCCACCGTCACCCCCAAACACACACTGACACCTTTGTTGAGAAGTGTAGATTATGAAATCCATCGAGGAAAGATTAAATATCCTGCATGGGATAGTGTGTGTGTGTGTGTGTGTGGCCACACTCCTATCTGAGATAGTCTGGATCATTCGCTAGCCGCTTGCCCCTGGCTCTGAAGGTTGTGGAGTCGAGGCCCTTGTTGTGATCTGAACTCCAAATGCCAGCCTGAAACTCCAGGATGGTGATGGGGAGTTGCGCGTAGTGTGAGGTGCCGTCCCGAGGAGGAGACATCAAACCTAAAGTGCCACCTGTCCGCTCAGTCAAAGCTCCACATGAAACTGCCATTGATTCCTGGCTGTGTGTGGCTCTTTGCTTGGTTGCCTACAAACACAGTCAGTCACTTGGCAGCAACACCTGAATAGTCGCTGTGTCAAACTCACGTTCTTCACTAAACGTTCTCAGACAGAAGTCTCCCCAAAGATCTTCCCCTCTGGTGTTTTGGTTGAATGTTCCTGGGCCGGTCGGTGACCAGGCTCTGACGGGGGGGGGGNAGGAAGGGAGGTTTGTCACCCAGGGCCCAGCCCTCGGGGAATCTGCTCCTATCACACAGACTCGTAGTCACTCTGCCAGGCTGTGTATTTCTGGCTGAGTTTCTTGGCTGATGGTTTGGTGTGAGCGATGACTTCCAGTATATCCTCTGTGGTCACAGTTTCCAGTTTGATGTTGGGCAGCGGGTTCTTCTCTGGAAACAAACACTTGTCATTTTACGCAGAAGCAAATGGTTTTTAAAAAGAAAAAACTTCTCTCCTGAAGGCATTATAACTCCTTCCACCCCTGTTTAGGCGGATGTTAAAGATCCTCAGGGCTATTGGGGAAGAGAAGGGAGTATTTCCCCCAGTGTCGTGGCCACTGACCCTCCAGATAAAGCCGTCGTTCATTGGCCTTGCTCCTCCCTACCTCTGTGACCTACTAATCCTTAACAACCTGTCCGCTCCACCAACTATCTGCTTCACGTCCCCCCGCCCTGCCCACCCCACCATCGGAGGTCAGGCTTTCAGCTTTTCTGGCTCCACCCTCTGGAACTTCACCCTGGAGCCCCTTCACCTCGCTCTCTCCCTCACCTCCTTCGAGGCCCGTCTCAAAACCCCTCCACTTCCACTGCATCTTCGGTCCTCTTCCCTCCTCCGCCCTCCCTGCCCTCCACCCCTCCTCATCCCAACCCCCAGCTCAGTTGCAAATCCTTCGCTGTCCAACGCCTTGGGACATCCTCCTGTCCCAAAAGTCACTGTGGAAATGTAATGTGTTGTTGTTTTGCTGGCTACCTGTTTGGGGATTTTCCAGGGCATCGAAGATTTTCCTGACAGGACGCATCGCTGCCTCTTTACACACGAGTTTGATGTCGGAGCCGGAATAACCTTCAGTTTTCTGTGTTGAGGAAATACAGAGAGAGACAGAGGCACAGGCTCACATCACTGGACCACCGAATTCCCCCCAGTCTCAGCCTGGGCACCATTTGTGATCAAAAATAGAGCACAGCAGAATTATTGGAAAATCCCAAATTACTCTCTTAATTTGGAAACCTGTTTTTCCGCAGTTCATAAATATATATAAATGCACATTCTTGTTGTTGTCGTATGCAGCCTCCCCCTCACATACTGCCTCTCTCCTTCCCCTCACAAGCACAATCCATCCCTTTCCCATGTCTCATGCACTCCTGCCCATACTCTCTCCCTCTCTCTCCCAAACTTCCCCTTCCCACAATTACTCCCTCCCGTCTTCTTTCTCTCTCGCCCACAAACTCTCCCCCTGCCTGTTGTGCCGGTTGGAGTCCTGTAGCTCAGTGGTTAGAGCACTCGCTTTGCAAGCGAGAGACCTGAGTTCAATTCCAGGCAGAGGGCGAAACCTTGGGCAAGTTTCCTTACTCCACACAGAGCCTAATAATAATCCCTCCAAAACCAAAAACAATAATAAATTGGTCATTTTCAATCTACGACTGTTTGTGGGACATTGCTGTGCGCAATTGGCTGCCGCGTTCGCCCACAAATATACAGTGTGTTCTGTGAAGCGCTTTGGGACGTCCTCACAACGTGAAAAGCGCTATATCAAATGCAAGGATTATTATTATTATATCAAATGCAAGGCGAGTGCCGTAACCTCTACACTACGGGACTGTGTGTTATCTATCGCCCAGCGCTGTACTCACGTCTCCCAGCAGGCTGTAGTCTAGCTGTGTGCGCAGCTCCACACCCCCGCTGTTGCTGACAGGCGGCAGCCAGTGCTGGATCATCACCTGCCGGGCCTCTGTGGTGGGCAAATCAACCAGGATCCTCTTCTCCAGCCGCCGCAGCATAGCGTGGTCCAGCTCCCTGTGAACAGTGCTAGGGATCAGTCACTGCTGTCACTGAGCCCGTCTCCATCACCCTGACCTCTCACTGAGCCCTTAATTACCTTGAATTGCAGACAAGGACACCCTGACCCGTCACCACGTGGGCACTTAAGTTACGTATGGGCAGTGTAGATTATTGATCACGTCGAATTTTATATGACTTCTACAGTTTGTCTGCAACTCGGACTTGGCGTAAGTCACGTTAAATGTTATGGTCCCGACTGATATTGAATAAAGGAGGCAGTCTTGGTGGGTGTGTGTGGGGGGCTGGGGGTGGAGTTGGGGCTGGGGTGAGGTTGGGGGGCTGGGGGGTTGGGGTGGTGGGTGGGGTTGTGGGGCTGGGGTGAGATTGGGGCTGGGGGTGAGGTTGGGGGGCTGGGGGGGTTGGGGGGTGGGGGTGGGGTGTGGGGCTGGGGGGTGAGGTTGGGGGGCTGGGGGTGAGGTTGGGGGGCTGGGGGTGGAGTTGGGGCCTGGGGGGTGGGGTTGGGGGGCTAGAGGGTGGAGTTGGGGTGCTGGGGGATGGGGTTGGGGTGGAGTGCTGGCCTGTGAGATGTCGAGCTGCCGTGACTCTCACCACGGTAAGTTTGAAGCTGCCAAAACAAAGACAAGATCGTCTGAACGGGCCAAACCATCCATCTGTACCAGCAGCTCCGTCTTCATCCTCCGGCTCCCCTCGTGCTCCCCCCGCCTGCCCAACAACAACAAGTTACATTTGTACAGCGCTTGCCACGTCCGGATGTCCACACACCCGCCAGATTAGCCTGAGCTTCTCCTGCAGTCTGCTCCCCTTCACCCCCCCCACCACCACACACATCAAACCCCCCAAACACCTCACACACACCATTCACCTCCCACACACAGACACACCATCCCCCCCTAACACCACACAACAGACCACCCCCTCCCAAACACCACACACCATTCCCTCACCCCTCACCCACACACACACCATCCCCATCCCGCCCCCCAACACACATAGACCAACCCCTCCCCCATCCCACACAAGACTGATTTCCTTTATATTTTTTGGCAATTCTTTATTCATCTCTTCCTCCCCAAAACAAGAGCATCCAGAGCTTACCCTGCACCGTCTCAATGACCAGGTCCAGCTCAGATCTTCTTAATCGAGTGATCAGAGATCTCTCGTTGGGAGTGAGTGATTGTGATCTCTTTAGATCGAGGAACTATTTGGATTGGTGACCAGGGATCTCACTGGATTGGGTGTTAAGGGATCTCTATAGACCAAGTGATCCAACAGGCTCATTTACTGATGGTTTCACCATATTTACTGACAGTCTCTGGCATCACAGAGGCAGAGACACCGTCCAGACCACATGGGCCATGGTTCAGCAAAACAAAATTATGTTGAATTGGGATAAGAGAGGAATATTGGCTAGGATTCCCTGCCATCGAGCCACTTCTTCAACAAGTCCCAGTGTCCTGTCCTTCACCATTCTTCCTGGTAATCTTCCCAACTTCTGAACCTATTGTTCACACCTCTGAACCTAGTTCTGTTACCTTGGCATATCTGAACAAATTGTTCTGCTTTACTTTCGCAACCTCATTTGGCATCTTATATACAGCTATAAGGTCCTGCTGAGATGTCTCACTTCCAGGCTCCAGAAACAGACCCAGTCCACTAACCCTGGGACTGGCTGAGTTGCTCTCCTGTGCATTGCTCTGAGCTGTGAGCACTTACCCTGGGCCAATGCCCCGTTGGCTCATGACGGACTCCAGCTCATCCAGGAAGATAGTTGAGGGAGCGTGAAATCGAGCGAGTTCAAACAGCACCTAAAAGCAGACAAAAAAATCCATCAGTCGGTCAAAAGCTCCGCCTTACCTCTGTGCCCTCCAAAAACCTACCAACCTGTCCACTCCCTCTTCTCAGCGGGCACCTGGGACCTCTTCCCGATGTGAGAGGCTCTGTATAAATGCAATTTGTTGCTGTTGTTGTCTGTCTGCGCGGCTGGTGTGACGTAGGTGATTAGAGGAATGATTGGCCGGGAATTTATCAGAGGTGTTGTTTACTGAAAGGACAACGAGAGCTCGGACTTCATTATTCATGTGTCTATTGAGGTTGAATAAATCATTCAAAAGGGAACTGGTTAAGTTACTGAGCTGTAAATGTATGTGGGCAAAAAAAAGGAAAGCGGGATTCATTTTATAATAATAATAATAATAATCCTTGCATTTGATATCGCGCCTGATCACGTCTCCGAGACGTCTCAAAGCGCTTCACAGGATATTTTGTAAAGTGAATTGACTGTAGATTTTGTGGGCGATTTAGAGAAACAGACACGAGGGGCTGAGTGGCTTCTCTGTACTGAATGTTTGTGTGGCTGCTCCTCACCCGGACCAGTTTCTCGGAGTCGCCTCTCCACTTGCTGACGATGGTTGAAGCCGAGATGTTGAAGAAGGTGGTGTTACACTCCGTGGCCACAGCCTTGGCCAACAGTGTTTTCCCCGTGCCTGGGGGAACGTGAGAGAGGGAGACAAGAGAGACAGAGAGTGACACAGAGAGAGAGAGAGAGAGAGACAGCGAGAGAGTTAGAGAGAGAGACAGAGAGAGAGAGAGAGAGAGACAGAGTGACAGGGAGAGAGATAGAGAGAGAGACAGAGAGAGAGAGAGAGAGAGAGATAGAGAGAGAAACAGAAGAGAGAGAGAGAAAAAAAAGAGAAGGGAGAAAAAGAGAGAGGGATGGGACGGAGGGAAGGAAGGAAGGGGAAGAGAGAGAGGGAAAGATACAAAGAAGCAGGAAAGAGAGAGAAAGAAATAATTATTAAAATAACTCAAAGTGTCCGGTCCCTGTGAGATAACACAAATGTATATATTAAGCAGCTCACTAAAACATCTCAAAGCCACAGCCCACCCAGCTCAGGTACACAGCCAAACCATGGACCGTTGTTAGTCTGTCGCTTGGCTCAGTCGCTGACACTCTCACCGAAGATTCAGAAAGTCACCACGTGGGGTACACTGAGCTCACAGTCCAGGCGGACACTCCAGTGCAGTGCTGAGGGGGAGCCGTCCTTTGGATGAGATGTTAAACCCTGACACTTGCTCCTCTGTCTGTACCTGTTCAGGTCAGTGTCAGAGATCCTCGACACTATCGGGAAAGAGAAGGGACAATACATGGTGGAGGACTGTTGGTCAGGACATCTCCCGACAATCCTCCATCGTGTATTGTTTTCTCCTCAAATACTCATCTCCCTTTTCAAACATTAATTTCCCAGCTGTTTGTGGTGTGGGACATTGCCGTGCCCACAATGGCTGCCAAGGTTACTGCACCATAACCGATTTCCCCTCCTCCCTACCCCAGCCGACTGAGAGATGAGTATCTCAGTGCAGACTGGGATTGGAGACCAGGACATTCCTGCTCCGCATGGCTCAGCCTCACACACCGGTCGGTAGTGAGGTAGTGAGCCAGTCTGACGTCAAGTGAAACACTGGCACACTCACACCTTACCTGGGGGTCCGTAGAGTAAAAGCCCTTTCCATGGGGACAGAATGCCAGTGAAGAGCTGAGGATACTGCAAGGGAAAGGTACAGCATTAGCAGCCCAATATGGTGATGTATCTGTGTCCCTCTATGTTTTTAAATCCTTATCTTTATTAATCCCAGGACAGTCAGACCCGTAACTCTGCTTTAAAACAACCATAACAAATATATCGTCACAGAGCGCTCGACATTAGCAGAACCTGACGTCGAGCCAAGGGGTGGGAGGAAAGCACGATCAAAGAGGAAGGCACGACCTGAAGATGGGGAAGAAAGGGGGCAAGATGGAGGGATAGAAGGAAAGTGTTCCAGAGTTTCGGGCGTAGTGGCTGAAAGCACGGCCGCTGATGGTGGTGCGAAGGGGACGAGAGGCAAGAAGGAGACCGGAGATGAGTATTTGAGGAGAAACAATACAAGAAGGTGGGAAAAAGAGCAGCAAGGTTTGGAATACAGAGCGAGCAACAGCACAGACACGATGGGGAGAGAGCAGGGAATGGGGTTAGAGTAGAGAGCTCCAGTGGGGGAGTGAGCAACAGCACAGACACGATGGGGAGAGAGCAGGGAATGGGGTTAGAGTAGAGAGCTCCAGTGGTGTGGTCAGCGCCTTGGGACGTCCTCCTGACGTGAAAGGCGCTTTATAAATGGAATCTTGTTGTTGTTGTTGTGGTAGTGGTAGTGTGAATGGCTTCCTCCTGTGTTGTAACCTCTATTAAACTGTTCTTGAGGCGATGCTATTCAAAAGGAGTTTCTCCTGGTGGCCTTGAAAACAATCCTGCAGCAAAATATGTTGTTCACCTGATGGCTCTGTGTGTCTGTGTGTGTGTGTGTGAGAGTGTATATATGTATATTTGTGTATATGTGTGTGTAATGTGTGCAAAAAGGCTGCCACATTTGCCGATAAGAATATAGTCACTGAAAACTTGAAAAGCAGTTCTGTGTGAAACGCTTCGAAATGAAGGATTATTATAATATAGTTGAATTTTTAAAGTAAAATGACTTGCCTTAATCGGGTAAACCACGGCCTCCTTCACCAGTCGCTTGGCTGCGTCCAGCCCAATGATACTGTCCCACGTCACGTTGGGATTGTGGTGATAAATATCCTGACAGATAACAGAGTCCAGTTCAGATACAACTCACAAGCCACGCTGCTCCTGTTCCTCCCCACACAATAACGCGGTAGAATCATCGCCTCGTACAGCACAGGAGGAGGCCAGCTCTTTGAAAGAGATATCCAGCAATTGTTTTTATTTGCGGGAGTTTTCGGCCAGGACATCAGGAAAGGGAAATTCCCTTCTCTTCTCGAATAGTGTGGAAGATGACATTAAAAGTACCATCAGCCTTCAGAGGTTATACGACCCTCACAACGTGCATGGTTGGTTCACGTGATAGATAATTGAAGCACGTACACAGTGTTGCCACATAGCCTTATACAGTGGTCTTACTCAAGGTCTTTACACAAAGTCTCCGACATCCCAACCCTTTCCCAGACGATAAAACTGTTAAAACCAGATGGTACCGCTCTTCAGGGTCAGGTAAGATCACACGACTCTGATATGAGTGCGTGAAACTATAGCAAACAAAGGAAAACTGTTGATTGCTATGATTGGATGTAAAAATGCTGCAGAATTGTCAAGGTCATGGTAAGAAATAATCATTGGTTGTAAAATGCCGCATAACCTGTTAAGAAAAAGAATATAACCCTTTGTTTTTATACATTCTTTGGAAGTACCATTTCGGGTGACTTGGGAACCTGATTGGGTGCTTCCCCTTACCGGTAAGTTTGTAATAAAGCTGGTAGTTCAGCTTGCAATAAAGCTTGTAATACAGCTCGTAATAAAGCCTGTACTGATTACTGTTGATTATTTGTGTGGTCTACGCTTTTATTCCACAACAATAGCGCGGATCTTTAACGTCCACCTAAACAGGCAGACGGGGCCGACCACGGTTTAACGTCGCACCTGAAAGATGGCACCTCCTACATTGCAACACCCCCCCCAGCACTGCATTGGAACGTCAGCTTAGACTGTGTGATTCCGTCTGACTCGGGAGGCGAGAGCGCTACCATTGCCCCAGGCTGGCACTAAGGGTAATGGTGGAAGGACAGGCATCCGGATTATAAAATCTGCCAAGATCTGATCAACTGATGGAACAGGCTTGATGGACTGAATGGCCTCTTCCTCTTCCTGTTTTCTTACCTATATTAGCTGCTGAACACTTACCCGGCTAATAACTACCGCCAACTCCCTCAATTCACTGTTGGCTCCTAGGAAGGCACCCAGAGGTTTTATTAAACGCTCCTAACAAAATAAAATGCAAAATCAAAGCACAACGTGGCAAACAATAACAAAATTACATTTGTATAGCGCCTTTCAGGTCAGGAGGATGGCCCAAGGCCCTGGACAGTCAGAGTTTCGGATCCATACTGGGGATCGGGATTGGGGTGGGTGGAGGGCAGGGGGCGAAGCAGGGTGATTGAGAGCACGGTCATAGGGGAGGGTCTAGAGATGGGTCTTAAAGGAGGCAAGGGAGGGGGGCGAGGAGGAGGGACTGCAGGACGGAGTTCCAGAGGGTGGGTGGCTGAAGGTCCGCCCGCCAATGGTGGGTAGGGCGAGGCGGGGGATGTAAAGCAGGCCGGAGCCCGCTGAGCGCAGGGAACGAGCAGGATGGTAGGGGATTGAGAGGTCGCAGAGGTAGAGGGGAGCAAGACCATGGAGGGCTTTGAAGGTGAGGACCAGGATCTTGTACTGTATCCTCTGTGTGATGGGAAGCCAGTGGAGTTGGGTGAGGATTGGGGTGATAGGGTCACAGAGCCTGATACGGGAGAGGACACGAGCTGCAGAGCTCTGGATGATCTGCAGCCTGTGGAGGGAGGAGTTGGGGAGGCCGACAAGCACTCATTCGGACTGTTTGTGGGACACTGCTGCGCGCGATTGATCGGCTGCTGTGTTTCGCACACAAAACATATAGTGAATTCAGTATATTCCGTGAAGGCGCGACATCAAGTGCAAGGATTATTATTATTATCTTTCCCCAAAAGGTCCCTTTTGACAGTTGGGATCCAGGTGAGATTTGACCCAGAGTTTGGAACCAATGGTATTAAGAACAGGCTGCATGGCTGTGTGCTGACTCACCGAAGGGTCTTGATTGTAACTCAGGCTGTTCAGCGAAACTTCATTTTTCACAGCGTCTTGGATCAGACTGCGGAAATCGATGATCTGGTCCCAATAAACACAGATGGTTAAACATTGCTCACTGACTTTTAAACGCAGTTCACCAGGAATGTGAAGCAACCTTTCACTCCAGATTTAGATCACATTCAATCGAATAAGAAACCTCAGAATTTCGTGGAGGGTAGAGAGCTCGCCTCCAAAGCGAGAGGACGTGGGTTCGATTCCCAGGCAGAGTGAAACCTTAGACGAGTTTCCTTACTCCACACCTAGCAGTAAGTAGGAACCTGCTTGTTAGTCGATTGGCGGATCGCTTTTGCGGGGTAATAATCCTCCCCAAAATACATAGATTTGGTCACTCAATCCACGACTGTTTGTGGGACGCTGCTGTGTGCAATTTGCTGCCGTGCTTCTCCCACAAAATATACAGTCAATCCACTTTACAGTATGTTCTGTGAAGAGCTTTGAGATGTCTCGACGATGTGATAAGGCATACACTAAATGCATAATTATATTATTATAAATGAGTCCGCTGCACCCTGGATGGAGGGACAAGCAAAGAAGGATAGAAAGTGAACGTTTGGCGGGAAGGGACGGTGTTTTCTCACCCGCTTGGTATGAGGACCGTCTCCGCACTTGTTGATGGCTGATACACTCAAGCCAAAGTCAGAGGTGTCAGAAGGTGTAGCAGATCCGTTTTCCTACAACATACACCGACAGAGATCACAGTGAGCCTCACCAGCCCAGGCAGCAGGTGTTATAAATCACACCAAGCATGAAGAAAATAAAATAAAAATTATATAAGAATATATAATAAAAATATAAAATAATGATATATATATGTGTGTGTGTGTGTCAGAGCCTCAGCTCAGTGATAGTCTTTGAGTCAGAAGGTTCTGGGTTCAAGACCCACATCAGGTCTTGGCATCACATGGTTTAAGCTGATGCTCCAATGCTTTCCTGGGAGGTGTTGCATTGTCAGAGGTGCCGTCCTTCGGATGGGATGTTAAACTGTTCAGTTGGATGTTAATGATCCCATGGCACTATTCCCATGGAAAAGAGAAGGGAATTTATCTCTCACAATGTCCTGGCCAACAATCCTACAGATAAAATTGGTCACTCCTTCCACGGCTGTTTATGGGACATTCCTGTGCACAACTGGCTGCTGCGTTCGCCCACAAAATACAGTCACTAGACTTTATAGTAAATCCTGTGAAGCGCTTTGAGGCATGATAAGGTGCTTTATCAAATGCAAGGATGGCGTTCCAGAGAGCAGTGGCAGAATGGCTGGCAGCCTCTGGCCACTGATGGTGGGGCCGATGAGGCCGAGAACATGAAACAGGCCAATCCTTACTGAGCAAAGAGAGCATCCGGCTTGGTAGAGTTGAAGGAACTCCCAGAGGTAGGGTGGGCCGAGACTGTGGAAGATTTTGAACTCGATTCGCTGGGGGATGGGGTGCCAATGGAGGGGTGATAGATGAACGACTGATTAATGGATAACTATTGGCCAGGACATTAGGAGAAACTCCCTTATTTTTTCCAGTTGTGTTGTGGGATCTTTATCATCCACCTAAACAGGTAGATGGATCACAAAGAAGAGTGCCTGGCGTGTGTGGATGATCAGAAAGCCCCTTGTGCTGCCTGACCTGTTTTGGTTTTTCCTTGCTAGCGGATTTCACCTCAGTCTTCCTCACTGCTGTCTTGGATGATGGCCGCATTGTGGTAGAGATTCTAGGCAGCACCTGGCTGGTGTAGCTCATTGTCCTGGAAACACAGGAAACTCTAATAAAACCAATCTTTAGATTTGGTTACAGCTCCAATAATGCTGAAACTCTGCAAAGCGCTTCAAAGGGATTTGCTGTCAAGTGCAATAATAATAATCCTTGCATTCGATACAGCACCTTATCACGTCAAAAGGATGGAGTTTCTCCTAATGTCCTGATGTCTCAAAGCGCTTCACAGAATATACTCTAAAGTGTAGTGACTGTGGGCAAAACGCAGTAGCTAATTGCAGTCAGCAGTTGTGGATTGAGTGACCAAATTATTCTTTTCTTTTGAGGGATTATACCCCGAGAAAAGCAATCTGCCAATCGACTGCCAACCGTGTTCCTATTTACAGCTAGGTAAACAGCGGTGTGTGGAGTAAGGAAACTTGCTAAAGATTTTGGGAATCAGGCTCGTTCAGATATCAGGAAGGGATCCATGGCTGATCTTCCCACCTCCATAACCTTTGAGCTAACTGTGGCAGTAATCAGTAGCTGAGCTGAGACCAGCTCTCTCAGCATGGACCGGAGACAATCCTGGGTTAGATTTCTTACCGTTTTAATTTCCCTCCACTTCTCAGCTGCAATTTTCCGCTTTCTGTAAACAAACAAAGTTTCACACAATGTAGCTGTGAATGGACAGTCAGAAGTCCATTCACTTCTGTACTTATTGCTAAAGGAAGCTTGTAAAATATTAAATCCTCACCCATCCCAGTGAGGCCAATATATACACAGTACGGTACCTCTGGGAAGCAAGTAACTGATTTATCCGGGGGATTACTGAGGTCAACAGAATCATTCAAAAGGGAACTGGATTGTGAAAGAAAAAACAAGTAAGGGACGTGGAGTAAAAGATTTAGTGGGATTAATTACAGAAAAATATGCGTAGCAAGCCAGACCAGGGAACCATGGCTAACTTCTGCTCACTGACCACTGTGATACTCGGCACTAACTGAGAATTAAACCAGGGGACTTGTCTCTACGTCTCAGCCCCACACTGAATAAACTCGCTGAGACTTCAAGCTGTCAGGCATAGAGTCTGTATTAGTTAGACCCCTGTTACAAGGTGGTAGTTCGGGTCCATAAGATCAGACCAATGCAGTGTAGGTCAATGGGTCACCAATGACGTCACAACAACTTGCATTTATTTAGCATCCCTCATGCTGGGAAAATACTGCAAACGTTGGAACTCTGAAATAAAAAGAGAAGTGGCTGGGAACACTCAGCAGGTCAGGCAGCATCTATGGAGAGAGGAAAGTGCGATAACGTTTCAGGTCGATGACCTTTTTGTCAGAGAATGAATTACCAAACCTGGCTGCTAATTTCACAAGCGTCCCCAGCGACTGCTGGGACTTAGGGAGACCTTCGTCATTGTACACATCAGAGGTCTATCGGAATACCTCAGGTCCCCAGTGACTTGTGCTATATACAGACCTGCAGATTACTGCAATAACAGGGTCCCACTCAACAAGGTGTTCACAAAGTCCTGTTACCCCCATGTGTGAAGTTTTATTTCTGTTGCAGGTGAGTGGATAGTAACAATATCTGACACCAGTAACTTCCTCCTCACTGACTCCATTCACGTTACAGCAGATGTAGCACCGAACGTGGCGATGGATCGATTATCTACCATGAAAATGATGGCACTCACTCACACACATCCTCTGGACGTTTAAATACAGTTAAACACTTGTACAGAATACAATGAAGTACTTCTAAATACAATTATCATCATTCTTCCACATGTTTCAATTGTTCGTGGAGGAATCCAGAACAAGGGGGGTATAATGTTAAAATTAGAGCGAGGCAATTTAGGAGTGAAATCAGGAAGCATTTTATCACGCAAAGAGTAGTGGAACTCTCTCCCCCAAAAGGGTGTGGACGCTGGATCCCTTCAAATTTTCAAGACTGGGGTGGATAGATGTTTGTTTGTTATACAAATGTAATCTAGTTGTAGTTGTTGTTGTTAGGTTAGGTTATCAAGGGATACGGGGCAAGGGCGGGTAGTTGGAGTTGAGGTACGGATCAGGCCTGACCTTAGAGAATGGTGGAACAGGGCTGAATAGCTACTCCTGTTCAGTGCACTGGGGGGGTAAGATGTGTTTGGGAGTTTAATATACCAGCACACTGTGAACTGTTCCTACTTTCTTTCTAAACCGCAGCAGAGAAGCTGGTTTGACCTACCGCTGTCCGCTGCCTTTTTGGTTAGCTTTGGGAATCGCTGAAACTTGACGTAATAGTAGCTTTCGTATTCCATCAGGATGGTTTCCAGATCGATGTTGTCACAGACTTCAAAACGGTGTAGTCCCATGTTGGTTTCTTGGTCCAGTGAGTTGGCAGTGTCCATGTAACTAGACAGAAAGCATCCAACTTCATACCAACAATAACACTGACAAAGCTTCAGAGAAACTACCATTAGGTGATGCAAATGCAGATGGGAAAGCTTGCCAGACAGTGATATCAATGGCAAGCTATGCAGTATTAGCTGGTTAGACTCCAGCAGTTACCCCAACCACACTCTGAGGTCTCCAAGCCTTGACTCTAGCCAATCTGTGCCTAATAATGTCTGGAATTAGGTAAACAGGATGTCTACCTCCAGGAAATGAGCGCATTCCATACCAACAATCTATCTCTGGGATTTCCAAGTGTAGGTGGGATACATGGAATTCTCAGCCTGGTTTGGAGACTCTTAAGCAATGGTGATGGGTTTCTGTACATGTCAGATACAAGGCTGACCTCAAAAAACAATTGTAGGCACAGCACACACCCACAAACAGTTTTGAGGTGAAATAATTATTTATTTGGGGGATTGTTGGTTAGGACTCTCTCTTTTTCAAGTGTCTTTAACAAATGGGACCTTGATGTAACATTTATTTTAATTCCCCACTGAGTGTGTCAGCCTGGCTCAGTGGTAGCACTCTCACCTCTGTATCAGAAGGTTGTGGGTTAAAGCCCCACATTTGGACTTGGGATCACACAGACTAAGCTGACGCTCCAATGCAGTGCTGGGGGGTGTTGCATTGTTTGAGGTGTCATCCTTCGGATGAGTCATTAAACTGAGGTCCTGTCTGCCTGTTTGGGCGAATATTAAAGATCCCAAAGGACTATTTGAAAAGAGAAGGGAGTTTCTTTCCCCCGGTATCCTGGCCAACAATTCCCCGAAATAAAGTTGATCGCTCACTCCGTGGCTGTTTGAGGGGCACTGCTTTGCACAACTGGCAGCCGTGTTTCGCCCACAAAGTACACAGTCGCTACAGTAAAACCCGTGATGCGCTTTGAGATGTCTCAACGACTTGATAAGGTGCTATATCAAATGCAAGGATTATTATATTATTAATTATTATTTTTCTTAATGCCCTTACCTCCCAAGTCGCGATTCCACTCCCTTATAAACATCCCAAGTGAGGTGGCCTAGAGTAGTGCATGTCTACATGACCACATCTGACCTGCCAGTGTTGGCAAAGATCGGTGGTAAATGAAGGAGCGAATGAGTAAGTTGTAAATCTCCATTATATAACTGCGAGTGTCGCACTCACCCCTCATCCGACAGGTAGTTCAAAATTAAAATCAGGAGATTTTTGCGACGTGCCTCTGACCGGAGTTCTTCCTGCAAATGAGAAATGAAGGACAAGAGGGAACATTTATCCCATTAAAACAGCTCAAAAAGTCTCACTACAACAACTTAATAAATAATAATCCTTGCATTTGATGTAGCGCCTTATCACATCTTCTTCGAGACGTCCCGAAACGCTTCACAGAATATACTGCAAAGTGAATTGACTGTATATTTTGTGGACAAAACTTGCATTTATATAGAGCCTGTCACACAGGGTGGCTTCCCACAGCGCTCGTGAGAGATCCAGAGCGTTATACACATTTCTCACATGACACTCAGTGAATTGTTTCCACCCGAATCTTGGGAGAAACTCCTTATCCTTTTCCGACAGCGACATGGGACTGCTAATGTCGGCATCTCCAATAACGCCCCCCCACACAGTGCTCACTGCGGTGACAGCGGGGTTTGAACCTACGGCCTTCAGGAGTCCTGTAGAATAGCGGTTAGAGCACTCGCCTCGCGAACGAGAGGACCCGGGTTCGATTCCGGCGGGGACGAAACCTAAGGTTCCTTACTCCACACGCCTCTACTTACCTAGCAGTAATCGACTGGCGGATGGCTTTTCCGGGGGTAAAAATCCCTCCCCCCCCCAAAAAAAAAATAACAACAATAATAATAATAATAATAATCCTTGCATTTGATATAGCGCTTTTCACGTCGGGAGGACGTCCCAAAGCACTTCACAGAACACACTGTTGACTGTATATTTGTGGGCGAACGCGGCAGCCAATTGCGCACAGCAATGTCCCACAAACAGTCGTAGATTGAAAATGACCAATTTATTATTGTTTTTGGTTTTGGAGGGATTATTATTAGGCTCTGTGTGGAGTAAGGAAACTTGCCCAAGGTTTCGCCCTCTGCCTGGAATTGAACTCAGGTCTCTCGCTCGCAAAGCGAGTGCTCTAACCGCTGCGCTACAGGACTCCACTTTGGTCACTCAATCCGCGACTCTTTGCCGGACACTGCTGCGTGCACTTCGCCATAGAATACGGTCACCGCACTTGACAGCGCCATCGGGCGGAGCGCCTTGGGACGCCTCTCAGCGAGTGGACGCAAGGGATTGTCGCTGTTGTTCGTCCTCCCACCTACAGGGGGCGTCCTGCGCCCGTTCCCTTGGCAACGGCCGACTCCACAGAGGCCCCAATACACGTTTGGAAGCACAAACACAAAATAAAAGACACTTCTCCGCAAATAACTCACACCATCAAACCTCCGCCCTTCGGAAAGATCTTTTTTTTTTTTAAACGCACCTATATTTTACCTCTCAAGACAAAAAAAAAAAAGGAAACCCATAAAGTTCTGCCTCAACTCAATCCTTCCTGTCAAAGCTCATCGGAGAAGAGAGAGAGAGAGAGAGAGAGAGATGTTCATTGCCTCCAAATTATTTCACCGAACTTTGAATTAAAGAAGTCTACACTGAAATGGGATTAAAAAAAAAACTTTCCGACCGCCCCTCGGCTTTTGACTTCACCTACGATAGCGTTTTAGCGAAGGAAACGCCGATAACATTGACCGTCCTTACGTTACGGACGGACGGCGTCGTTCGCGTCAGGGAAGACGTCTCAGCGCTTCGCGGGATTTAACAGCAACGCCAATCCTGGCGGTCGATGTGACGCCTCCGTCACATCTTTTGAGACGTCCCGAAGCGCTTCACGGACGTCCGTGGCGCGTTGCGGCTGCGTATTCTTTTAGGTTCACCAGTTTGCCCGGAGTCCAACATCCATCCCACAAACAGCCACGAAATGAATGGACCATTTCTCATCTCAATGCCTCAAATAGAAATTAAAAATAATTCTTTGACCCCACTCCCCCCCCCCCCCCCCCCGCGTCCCCCCCGGATACCTTACCCCTTCCCGCCACCCCGGTTCGGGCTTCACAGTGCTTTAAACGTTAAGGCATTATCCCACGAGAAGGAACGCTACGTAATAATAATTTTCGCATTTGACGTGGAGCCTTTCACGAGAGTTCATCCAAAAAGCGCCTCGCGGGATTCACCAGGAAGTGTAGTGACTGTGCAGGTGAACGCGCAGCCAATGGAAGGGGTCGGACTCGCTGTGGAACCGAACTGGACGGTCGTGTCTTGTCTTGTCCTGCGGGAGGGTCGGGTCAACGCAGCGCACCAGATTTTTGCTTTTTGGAGGGAAATAAAAACCTCAACGACGGCAACGACCGCAAATTACATTTGTCATCGAGCCCCGTTGCCTCGAGAGGGCGTCCCGAGTTGCTGGAGCGGCGTCTGTCCTGCACTTACCGCCTCCCTGACCTGATTCGCCACCTTCATGGTTTGGTAGGAGAGATCCTGAGACATCGGGCAAAGTGTCCGCCTCACTCTCCCGGGTATACCTTTCACTCTCTGTTGGTAATGTCCACTCTCTCTGTTGGTAATGTCCACTCTCTCTGTTGGTAATGTCCACTCTCTCTGTTGGTAATGTCCACTCTCTGTTGTTAATGTCCACTCTCTCTGTTGGTAATGTCCACTCTCTCTGTTGGTAATGTCCACTCTCCGTTGGTAATGTCCACTCTCTGTTGGTAATGTCCACTCTCTGTTGGTAATGTCCACTCTCTGTTGTTAATGTCCACTCTCTCTGTTGGTAATGTCCACTCTCTGTTGGTAATATCCACTCTCTGTTGGTAATGTCCACTCTCTGTTGTTAATGTCCACTCTCTCTGTTGGTAATGTCCACTCTCTGTTTGTAATGTCCACTCTCTGTTGGTAATGTCCACTCTCTCTGTTGGTAACGTCCACTCTCTGTTGGTAATGTCCACTCTCTCTGTTGGTAATGTCCACTCTCTGTTGGTAATGTCCACTCTCTCTGTTGGTAATGTCCACTCTCTCTGTTGGTAATGTCCACTCTCTGTTGGTAATGAACACTCTCTGTTGGTAATGAACACTCTGTTGGTAATGTCCACTCTGTGATGATCTTCAGTACTCACTGTGAAGTGGTACAACTGTCTCTCTCTCTCTCTCTTTCTCTCTGTCTCTCTCTCTCCCGCCCCCTTTGCGATTGACGCGCGCTCTGTCCAATCATCTCTCGCGCCCGCCCCCGATTGACGTGCGTATTGTCCAATCAACTGTCACCGTAACGGTGCCGCCCACCCCCCCCTCCGATTGACGTGAGTATTGTCCAATCAACTGTCACCGCTACGGCGCCGCCCCGTGATTGACGAATTGTCCAATCAGCTGCCGCCCCAGCCTGACACCCCTTGTGTTCATCCTCCAATCAGCTCCCGCCCTCTTGCTCCCGCCCAGTGATGGATGTGCGCATGCTCCAACCATCACCCCGCCTCCTGCCTGAATTGCCCAATCTCTTTAATATCACAATGCACAGTCACTACACATCACCACCACAACAACAGCTTGCACTTACAGTTACACATCAGGAGGATGCCTCAAACCACTTGTAATAATCCTTGCATTTGATACAGTGGCTTTATCACGTCAACACGTCTCAAAGTGCTTCGCAGAATATAATAAAACATAATAATAATAATAATAATCCTTGCATTTGATATAGCGCTTTTCACGTCGGGCGGACGTCCCAAAGCGCTTCACAGAATATACTGTAAAGTGAATTGACTGTATATTTGTGGGCGAACGCGGCAGCCAATTGCGCACAGCAATGTCCCACAAACAGTCGTGGATTGAGTGACCAATTTATTATTATTTTTTGAAGGAATTATTGCCTCCGGAAAAGCAATCCGCCAATCAACTAACAACAACAAAATTACATTTGTGAAGTGCCTTTCACGTTGCGAGGACGTCCCAAGGCGCTGGATAGACAGAGTTACGGATCTGAGCGGGGGGTCGGGGTGAGGGAGGGTGGAGGGCAGGGGGAAGCAGATCAAAAGCACTGTCGAAGAGGGGGGTCTTGAGATGGGTCTTGAAAGTGGCGAGGGAGGAGGCGAGGTGGTGGGACTGCGGGATGGAGTTCCAGAGGTTGGGGGCAGAATGGTGGAAGGTTTGCCGGCCAACGGTGGGACGAGCGAGGCAAGGGACAAGAAGCAGGCCGGAACCCACTGAGCAGAGGGAGTGAACAGGATGGTAGGAGGTTAGGAGGTCGTAGGGGGGTACAAGACCGTGGAGGGCTTTGAAGGTGAGGACCAGCATCTTGAACTGTATCCTCTGTGTGATGGGAAGCCAGTGGAGTTGGCAAGGATGGTGATGATAGTGTTGTGGAGCTTAGTGCGGGAGAGGCCATGGGCTGCAGAGTTCTGGATGATCTGCAGCCTATGTATGGAGGAGTTGGGGAGGCCAAGAAAGCAATGAGTTTGCATAGTCGAGCCTCGATAGAATGAAAGCATGTATGAGGGTTTCGGCGGCCTGCGGTGTGAGACAGTGGCAGAGCCACGCGACATTGCGGAGGTGGGGAAAAGGCAGAGCGGGTCAACAATCGGGTTCCTACTTACTGTTAGGTGAACTGACCATGTGGATTAAGGAAATTTACACATTTGTAAATATACTGTAAAGTGTAGTGACTGTGTATTTTGTAGGCGAAACGCGGCAGCCAGTTGCGCATAGCAAGGACCCACAAACAGCCTTGGAACTTTGGAGCGACCAAACTATTATTATTAAAATAGATAGAAAGATAAAACTGAAATAAAAATTACAATTCCAGGACACCAGGAGAGAAAAATTCCCTTCTCTTTTCAAATAGCACCATGGGATCTTTAACGTCCACAGGCAGACAGGACCTCAGTTAATTTCTCATATGAAGGACAGTACCTACGACAATGCAAAAATGGAGTGACACCTTAGACTATGATTCTGAGTCCTGAGATGGGGCTTGAACTGACAACCTTCTGACTTAGAGGCAAGAATGGTACCACTGTGGCAGGCTGACACAATATAGTTCTTTTAACATGGGGTAACATAACGGCAGTGGAGCTTGAAGCTGAGTTCGGGGGAGGAACTGTAAGCACAGTCAAAGAGGAACGTCTTCAGGTGTGAAGAGCGGGCAAAACGGAGGGATTGAGACAATTTGTCTGAGGCATAGTAGCTGAAAGCCATGAAGCACTTTGTTAATAATAGTGCTTGCTGTTGAAATAGTACCTTTTTGTCAGTTACTGTGTTTTGGATTTTTCTTGGTCAGTCGGGCATCTGACACATATAGAAACCCATCAACCATACTTAAGGGTGAGCCAGCTGATTGAAGGCGGAGGATAGTGAAATGGAGAGGTGAGCAGACCAAAGAGGTGGGAGGTGCCATGTTGGAAAGACTTGAAAGTGAGAGTGAGGATCTCGAAATCAAACCGTTCTGCAACTGGGAGCCTGGCAAGGACTAGGGCGATGGGGGTGAGGAGCTTAATACGGGTGAGGACAAAAAGAAACGGTAGTTTTGAATCATGTGCTGCTCTTTGGCTTTCCCCAGATCGCGTAATCCAAACTGGACAAGCAGCGGGGAAGCTGGCCAGACAGTGCTCTCTCTCTCAATGGCAAAGCTACGTGGTTTTAGCTGGTCAGACTCCGGCAGTTACCCCAACCCACACTCTGGGGGTCCCCAAACCTTGGCTCCTGCCAACCTGCGCCCTAATACTCCCTGGAATTAGGTAAGCGGGAAGCGTCCCTCCAGGGAGGAGAGTGAGAGAGCGCATTGCATTCCATTCCAACGATCTATCTCTGGGATTTCCAGGCGTAGGGAGGCGGGGAATTCTCAGCTTGGTTTGGAGACTCTGAAGCGACGGCGATGGGTTTCCGTGCGGGTCAAGACACCCGGCTGACACCCCCCCCCCCACACCCCCGCAAAAAAATCACGTGCTCCCCTCCATTCCAGCTCTCACACACACACACACACACACGCGGACCATGTGCTCCTCTCCAGTCCCCACTCGCACACACACAGGTCACGTGCTCCCCTCCCGCCCCATTCACACAGACAGGTCACGTGCCCCTATCATCCCACACACACACACACACACACAGGTCACGTGCTCCCCTCCCGCCCCATTCACACAGACAGGTCACGTGCCCCTATCATCCCACACACACACACACACACAGGTCACGTGCTCCCCTCCCGCCCCATTCACACAGACAGGTCAACGTGCCCTTATCATCCCACACACACACACAGGTCACGTGCTCCCCTCCCGTCCCATTCACACAGACAGGTCACGTGCCCCTATTACCCCCCCCCACACACACACACAGATCACGTGCTTCCCTCCCGTCCCATTCACACACCCATAGTCACGTGCCCCTATCATTCCCCCCTCCACACACACACACACACAGATCACGTGCTCCTCTCCCGCCCGCCTGCCCTCGGTGTCACGTGGTCCCCGCCCCGCCCCGGGGTGGGCGGGGGGAGGCGCGAGTTGCATGATGGGACGGGCCGCAAGATGGCGGATTTTGACGAGTTGAGGGTAAGTCGGTGGGAGGGAAAAGCGGCGCCAAAAGCAGCGGCCGAGGGCGGCCCCGGGGAGCGGCGAGGGCGGATGGAGAGAGAGCGCGAGTGAGAGAGAGAGCAGGAGGGCGGGGAGTCTTAACAGAAAGTAAATGATAGTAATAGTGAAAAGCCGCGTTTTGCGCAGAGCGACAACAGTGAGTGAGAGAGTGAGTGTGAGAGAGAGAGAGGGGAGAGGTGGCGGCGCGGCCCTATTGGCGGCGGAGACCCGAGAGAGAGGGAGAGAGAGGGAGAGACCAGACCCCGAATTAAAGACAAAGCCTTTTAAGTTTCGAAATCCTCGGCCCTGTACTCCCCCCACAATGAATTACCGTTAAAAATATAATAATAATAATCCCGGCGTTTGATAATATGGCGCGTCTTCAAGACGTCTCGAAGCGCTTCACAGGATATACTGCAAAGTGTAGTGACTGTGTATCTTACAGGCGACTTCCCTCCCCCCCCTTGACTTCTCCCCCCCATCACCTCTCCCCCCCCCACCCCCTCGACCTCCCCCCCATCCCCTCATCTCTCCCCCCCTCCCCCCTAACCTCTCTCCCCCATCCCCTCATCTCTCCCCCCCTCCCCCCTAACCTCTCTCCCCCCCTCCCCACAACCCCTGACCTCTCCCCCCTGACCTCCACCCCCCACCTCTCCCCCCCCACCTCTCCCCCCCCCCCCAGACCTCTCCCCCCCCCAGACCTCTCCCCCCCAGACCTCTCCCCCCCCTGACCTCCACCCCCCCTGACCTCTCCCCCCCCTGACCTCTCCCCCCCTGACCTCTCCCCCCCCCGACCTCTCCCCCCCCGACCTCCCCCCCCCAACCTCTCCCCCCCAGACCTTTCCCCCCCGACCTCTCCCCCCACCCCGACCTCCCCCCCCACCCAACCTCTCCGCCAGTTTCGCCTGTTTTAAACAATGCCGTTTTTATGTGCGCAGTTTCTTTTTTTTGGTATATTTTTGGCGGGTGTATATGTGGGGGGGTTGGGGTTGGGGGGTGTTGGGTGGGGGCGGTTGGGGTGGGGGGTTGGGTGGGGGGGTGTTGGGGTGGGGGCGGGTGGGGTGGGGGTTGGGGTGGGGGGGGTTGTGGCGGTTAAATTACGGGTGTTATTTTCCAACAATCTTTGTGTCGTTAATGAAATGAGGCGCAGATTTTGGTTTGTCTGTTAAAAAAAAATTAAAAAGTCTCCCTTCATTTGTTGTCGGAAGGCAATTTGTCCGTTCATTCATCCCAAAGGATTCAACACATACGAACTGACGATCATAGTTGTCCTGCCTTGTTTTTTTTTAAAATGATAATATATTAATAATAATAATCCTTGCATTCAAAATAGCGCTTTTCACGTCTTCTCGACGTCTCAAAGCGCTTCACAGAATAGACCGTGAAGTGAATTGACGGTATATTTGTGGGTGAAACGCGGCGGCCAATTAATTGCATCCCACACGCCGTCGTGGAATGAGTGGCCAATTTATTTTGTAAGTTTAGTTAGAACACATAGTTCTCCAAGGGTGTGGACTATAGCTTTTAATATGTTTTTAAAAATATGAGGAATGTGCTATAAAAGCGGAAGTAATTATTACTAAATCATTGATGGCAGGAGGGAAAATCGTACAGTTTTGCTCATTGTTTTCATCTCCCTCGCCTCCCTCTTGAAAGTGGTTAGCAGGTGAGTAATCAGACGTTTTGCCTTTCTCTACATTTTGTCTCGCGATCAACAATAATAATTTAATAATAGTAATAGACCCCAGGACTATTGAGCAAACTGTATGTTTTTTTTCCAAAACTTTAAATTTGTCGGCCCGGCTTTCAACCACTGTATCTCTGCTCTCAGAAATTACATTCAGAATATCTTACTTTCAAAACCGTCCTAAAAAACTTTCTCGCCTTCATATTCCCCCTTCGCTTCTAGTGTTCTACGTGAACGGCACTATGTAACTTTTACTAATTGACAGTAGGAAAGATTCATTGATGTTTGGAGGAAAACGCATCTTTTAGGCTCAGGATTCCTCTTTTTTTTCCTCACCCAACTTTGCTCTCAGAGAAAGAGGGAGAGCTGACTCCACACAGAGCCTAATAATAATCCCTCCAAAAACAAAACGATAATAAATTGGTCATTTTCCAATTTCCCACGACTGTTTGTGGGACGCTGTTGTGCGCAATTGGCTGCTGCGTTTCGCCCACAAATGTACAGTCAATTCACTTTACAGTATATTCTGTGAAGCGCTTTGAGACATTGAGAAGATGTGAAAAGCGCTGTATCAAATGCAAGGATTATTATTATTATAAGTTGGTAGCACACTTGCTTTAGAGTCAGAAGGTTATGGGTTCAAGTTCCACTTCTGGACTTTGAACCCGAGTCTAGACTGACACTCTAATACAGTTTGGGGGGAGTGCTGCATTATCAGAGATGCCATCCTTCGGATGAGATGTTTGCCTATTCAGGTGGTCATTCAGGATCCCATGGTACTATTGGAAAAGAGAAGGGAGTTTCCTGGTGTTCTAACTAAATGGCCAAAAAAGTGGAATTAACTTCATGGTTGTTTGTGGGACATTGCTGTACACAAATTGACTGCCGTACTCCCCCATAAAATACTATCATTATGATTTACAGTAAACCGTGTGAAGCCCGGAATTTAGAATTGATGTGACTGATGTAATGGAGGCAAATGTGACGGTTACAAAGAAAGGTGATTATCTGCACTCCTTGAGACCGGCCCCACTGAATAAAAATACAGCGTAACTAATTGGACACAACATAAAGTATACAGTGCTAATTTAAACAAAATTGCTCCGTCTGGAATTATACTGTCACTTTAATACCACACCGAGCCCTTTGCAATAATACTTTTTACATCTGACACATTATTCATGTCAGGAGGACGTCTCGGTGGTAATTGCTGCGTATTTTGTAAGAGGTGTAAAAATAAAGTACTGTATATAAGTAAACTTGCAGTAGCCAAAAAAATTCAGTTTTTGTCGGGTTTTCCAGTTTTGAAATTAATTCCTATTGTCACAAATTTCCAAAAAGAAATCTTGTGTCTGTGCGGAAAGCTGCGTGCATGCACGTGAGGACGTTATTCAAACTGCATTGCATCCAGCAACCTCACATGCACATGGAAAAATCGGACTTCCGCACAACATAATTTGTTTTGCAAGCATTGTAGCGTGTGTTCGATTGATTTCCGAGTTTCGCCCACAAAATAGTCAATTCACATTACAGTATATTCTGCGAAACGCTTTCAGACGTCTTGAGAATGTGATAAGGCGCTATATCAAATGTAAGGACGAGTATATATATATAATCTCTAAAAAATATTATGGTGTCAAACAAATGCAAGTTGTGTGAGTAACCAGTATTATACTGTAATTTGATTCAAGAATGCCCTACAAACAGCAATGAGGGTGTGGGTTTTGCTGTGCATAAAATGGCTGCTGTTTTCCTATGAAATCCACACTATATGTGATATTAATTGTTATGACAGGCATTTTACCGTTTAAATCTCAATACGAACTTTGTTCTTCCTTGTCCTGGGTGTGCAGCTCACTGATACGCTTCTGTTTCTGCATTTTACTTGCAATCTAAGAATTTGTTTGAAAAATAGTGTTTCTGTGAAAATGTAAGAGAATGAGCGTATTGTCCCTAATGATTAAGCTTCAGCCCTGAAAATGAGTAATTCCAGAGAGGCTCTTATAGAAATGTATAAGATTCTAAATGAGACTGACAAAATAAACACTGATTAATACTTTCAGATACACTAAGGCAGCAGGACAAGAGGGCGCAGTTTCAGGGCTGCAAAGGGCAAATTCAGCACAAACGCTAGAATGTGTTCTTCACACAGACGAGAGTTAGTTGGTAGCACTCTTGTCTCTGAGTCAGAGGATAGCGGGTTCAATTGCCACGTCAAGACTTTGAAATCATATGGTATAGGCTATATACTAGCCACTCAATGCAGAGCTGGAGGAGCACTGCGTTGTTGGACATGTCATCTTTCAGATGAGATGTTAAACCCAGGTCCCATCTGCCTGATCAGGTGGATGTTAAAGCACCCACGGCACTATTTGAAAAGGGAAGGGAGTTTTTGGTGCTGTAGCAAACAGCCCCCGCAGATACAATTGGTCACTTGCTCTATGGCTGTCTGTGTGATATTGCTCTTTGCAAATTGACTGCTGCATAGTCACTACCTTTACAATAAACTACGTGAAGCACTTTGAGATATCCTCACTGCTCCTGGTCAAGTCTTAAAAGAAATAGAGAAATGGTCATTCATTTCATAGCTATTTGAGATACACTACTTTGCAAAAAATGGCTAATCACCTACAGATACACAACGTAGCAGAAATGCTGTAAGGTGCTTTAACAACAGCCAAGATTATATTTGTATAGCTTTTATTTAAAATGCACCTTTGATACCTCCCGGAACTGTCAAATGTATTCCTCTCAGGTATCTTTGCTCACCGAGGAAATTCCAGTTTCTGTATCCTTACCCGCACCAAACTCTACCCGCTCATTACTCCAGTCCCCGCCGGGCTCCGCTGGCTTCTCTCTCCCAGCAGAGTTCTCTCTACACCCTACCACTCCCTCTCCTTCTGTCCAATTTCTTCCTGCCTGATCCCACTCCTCTGCTCACACCCTCTGGTCTGGCTAATTCATGCCCTCCACACCACTATCAATGGCCAAGCATCTCTGACCACGTGACCTTTGGAACTTCTTCCTTCTACCTGTGCCTTTTCTCTTACAACCTACATCTTCGACCATTTTTAATGTCACCTTCCCCTCCCCTCCACACTCCCTTGCTCGATATCCGACTACATTCATTGTGATGTCCTCTGAGATATTATCCTACATAAAGAGTATTATATTATATAGTATTATATAATAAGTTGATGCGGATAAGTGTGCGTAAGTGCTCCGAGACATTTCCCCGTGAGAAGGGCCCCACATAAATGCAAGTTGTTGTCTAGAAAGCACTGAAAGGTGCCGACTGTTCAGATCTGAACTCTCTCTGTGTCTCTCCTCCAGAATATGGTTTCGAGTTTTCGGGTCTCGGAACTTCAGGTGCTGTTGGGATTTGCTGGACGTAACAAGAGCGGGCGCAAACATGAACTCCTGGTGCGAGCTCTGCACTTGCTAAAGAGTGGGTGCAGCCCGGCCGTTCAGATCAAGATCAAGGAACTGTACAGGCGGCGATTCCCCAGGACTATTGAAAGCCTCGCCGATTTATCGGCCCTCAAGTCTCCAGCCTTCCCCCTGGACACTACCCCACCAGCAGACTCGGAGTCGGGCTCTGGCACTGCCCTCTCCTCGGCCTCTACCTCGGCCGCCTCCCAGCCCTCCTCGCCCCTGGTCAGCCCCCTCGTGCTGCACGACACCAAACCCAGTGTGGAAATGCAGGAGGCGTCCACCTCCATACACCCTGTCCATCCGGACGTCCAGTTGAAGAGCATCCCTTTCTATGACGTCCTGGATGTGCTCATTAAACCTACTAGTCTCGGTAAGCTTTGTTGTTTGGGCAGATTAAAGAATGATGGTACTACAATAGTGATGCTTCCACAATGGTGGTAATATTAAGGGATGTGGGTAATTCTTAATACGTTTAACATGGTCAAAAAAATCTAGCAGAGATAGCAGAACAGACTGTTCAGATTGAATTATTTCACACAGAGAGCAGTGTGGCATTGAACGAGGTGGTAACGGCAGCTTGTGCCAGCAAATGCAAGAGGGAGCAGACAGACAGACAGACAGGCAAGTAACCAGTTTAGAGGATCCGCTTAATATTACAGTGTCCCATTGACCCGCAGCATGCTGGTGGAGCAGTCACTGGGGGCAGGGAATCCTCCCACTCGGCTCCCGTTAACCCTGCAAACCAAAGCCCTAAAGGATAGGGTGGGCCTAGTTGGACACACAGTGGGAAAGCTTGCCAGGCAGTACTCTCAATGGCAAGCTGTATGGTTTAGCTGGTTAGACTCCAGCAGTTTCCCCAACGCACACTCTGGGGTCCCCAAGCCTTGGCTCTTGCCAACCTGCACCTAATACTCCGGAATTAGGTAAGCAGGAAGTGTCCCTCCAGGGAGAGAGTGCGCTGCAGGCATTGAGCGACTTAACAACAACCGCTGAACGTGGTGATAGCAGTTGGCAGCTTCCTGGGATGTGCAAGAAGTGACATTCCAATGACCTGGAAGCAGTGATCAGTGGACATTTTATATCGTAACCAGTTCTAAGGTGGGGTTTGAATATATGCACCCAAATCACTGTTATAATGTGGGCAACCTGTATCACGGTTATAATGGGGGCAAGGAAATCAATAGAGGAAGGGTGCGCGAGTACAACAACAACTAATTGCATTTATACACGTGCCTTTAACATCCCAAGCTGGTGGACAATCAAGGGTTTGCCCCCGAGCTGGGGGTTGGAGGCAACAGGGTGGAGTTGGGAGTATAACCGAAGGGAGGAACAAGACTGCGGAGGGTTTGTGGTGTAGAATCATTAATTTCTGTTACTTTAGATAAGACTTGATGCATTGCAGCAGGAGTCTTTTCGGGGACATTACATTCCTGTGTATTTGAAAAGTTATGTGCTTTAATCAGTTAGCCATTAAAGTTAACTATGGACACTTTCTGTATAGAAGGAGGCCGTTCAGCTCTTTGGGGCTGTGCCACTTCAACCTCTGGGTTATTAAGTCATCCTGGAAGCAGATTTGATTGTAGCTTACAAAAGGGAATTGAATAGGTATTTAAAAAGGAAAAATGTGCGGGGCTATGGGATAAGAGTGGGGGAGTGGGGCTAGTTTGTAACTCTATCAAAGAGCCGACACAGGCACGATGGGCCGAATGGCTTCCTTCTGTGCTGTAAGATTCTATGATTATTTGATCCTTTTGATACACTCCAGTTCAGAGTGACACACTTTTTCTGACATCTGGAGACCGGCTGAGTAAAATGGTGTTCTGCATATGAGCGGATGCCTCTTCAGAGAGGCTAGAGATTTCTGAAGATGAATTAATTTTTTGAAAAATAATGAAATGAATCACTGGAGACAGGGAGGCTCTGAGTGACTCCAGTTCATTGGTCTGCGAGTAAAATGGTTGTTTTTGTTCACTTGGATGAGAAACAGAACCCCCGGCATTTTAGATGTAAAATAATAATATAATAATAATCCTTGCATTTAATATAGCGACTTATCGTGTCTTTGAGACATCCCAAAGCGAAACACAGCAGCCAATTGTGCAAAACAGTGTCCCACAAACAGTCGTGGATTGAGTGACCAAATAATTATTAAAAAAAAACATTTTTTTTTGAAGGGATTATTATTAAATCCTAGTTAGAGCACAGATGCAAGGTTTTCCGCTATATCTAACCATCTAGTTAAATCCCTCTCTATTACCCCATACGCATTTGATTCCTTTTTATTAACTCTGTCTAATTCCCTTTAAAACAATTTACAAACTCTGTCTCACTTGCAGCTTGTGGCTGAGAATTCTGATGTCGGCTACCCTCTGTGGGAAGATCACCTCTTTACTGTCCTGTCAAAAGAGTGAGCTCAGGGTTTATTGAAATGATTTAACCTTTATTTTGCTCTGGCATCTTCCTCTTCCCAAGATGGTGACCAGGCGCTCCAGGACTCTACCCTGTGTGAGGGCGCTATATAAATACAAATTGTTGTTGTTGACTGGTGTGTTGCGGAGGGGGTTGGAAGTAATTGGTTATCAGACACTGGAGCTCTCTACTCTAATCCTATCCCCTGCTCTCTCTACGTCAAGTCTGTGCTGGTGCTCTCCTCCAGCCCCTTCGCTAGGAACTATACTCCAATCTCAATTCCCTGCTCTTTTCCCCACAGCCTTTAATATTCTTTTTTCCTCAAGTATTCATCCAGTTCCCTGTTGACAGATGCTGTGCAATCTTTTTGTTCAGTGCCATCAAACATTCAGCGGTTCCAGGAAAAGTATTTCATCTTTGCGTTGACTCCCCAACAAGTCAAAGCGATCTGCATTTCCAGGTAAGAGACTCTCACTATTGGAATGTAAATCGGAGAGAAGGTCTTCTGTCTTTCTCTGGCTTGAGTTCAAAGCCCCGACGTAGGCCTTGAACCAGGTGCCTTCTGACTCAAAAGGCAAGTAAGATACCAACTGAGCCAGACTAACACAAAGAGAACTGAACAGCTATCTGGCAAAGAATAGTATGACATAGAGGGAAAGCAGTTATTTTTTCCATCACATGAGGAAGCCCATTACTACGGTATCCAAACCAGAGTTCCTCACACGTTGTGCAGGTGGGATTGCCAGCTACGGTACTCTCTTCTCTATCTGAAGGTGTCGCAGGAACTTTAACATCCACTGGACCAAAAAACCAAAGCAAGTGCTGCATTGTTGGAAGTGCTGTCCTTCAGTTGAGATGTTAAACTGAGGTCCAGTTTGCCTGTTCAGGTGGTTTTTAAAGATCCTGTGATACTTTTCAAAAGAGAAGGGAGTTTAACCTGTTGTCCTGGCTAACAGTCCCCCAAATAAAATTGGTCACTCGTTTCTCCCATCTCTGGTGGTGTTGAACGCCTGCAGTTCCCGGTGTGGGTGTGTGTGTCTCTGTCGTACACTCTGCTGTGGCTGCTGAGAGAGAACGTGCAGCTCATGGGCCCCTGAGCCCTGACTAGTGGGCCTGGGGGATATAAATTGCTGCAAACAATGCATTGTACCAGTCTGGTCACCCTGCGGGGGGTGGGGGGGAGAAGAGAGATCCTTCAGTAAGCGCAGTGGGACCCTCTTATGTCTGATAGCTTGAGCCGTGTGTACGTGGATGCACTTGAGAGTCAGCCAGGTTCAGATAGTAGGACTCTCGCCTCTGGTCCAGATGATTGTGGGCTCAATCCTTCCATCTTCTCCCACTCCAGAATGATGCTCCATTGTAGTAGTGGGAGGACCACCTCTGCATTACTGGAGGCTCCATCCTTCAGATGACGTGACAACAACAGAAAATTGCCTTTCATGTCTGTAGGACAGTCAAGGGTTTGCACCCGATCTGGGAATTGGAGTCAAGACGGGTGGGAGGATGGCCGAAGGTGCGGTCAAAGAGGAAGGTCTTGTGACAGATCTTGAAGGAGGCAAGGGATTGGCAAGATAGAGGGACTCTGGGATGGAGTTCCAGAAGGTGGGACAGAAAGGCTGACAGCTGTTCAAGTGATTACTGCCTATGTGGTTTGAGTAATTTGATACACTCCGTTCTTTTCCAGGGACTTCCTGCCGGGTGGCAGACGAGACTACATTGTGCAGGTGCAGCTAAGGTGAGCAGAGACCCTTTAGTCTATTCTTGTGCCCACCTGGAGCCCGTTATATAGCACACTTACTGCGGGACTGAGACTCCAGCATAGTGGGGGAGAGGAGAGCCTGTCCCTGGGATGAGATGGTAAACCTGACTGCCTGTCCTTTAGGTGGACAGTAAAGATCCCACAACACTCACGTTTGGAAGTGAGTTTTGCTGGGGTGTCCTGGCCAACAATCCTCCAGATAAAATTCATGGGTGTATGTAGGTCTCTGATGGTGCAAATGGCTGTCAAGTTATATAGTCAATTCACTTTACAGTATATTTTCTGAAGCGCTTTGAGATGTCCTGAAGACATGATAAGGCACTTGCTACATCAAGTGCAAGTATTATTAAGTTTGGCTGCAATCATAGAATTATACAGCACAGAAGGAGGCCATTCAGCCCATTGTGTCTGTGCCGGCTCTTTGAAAAGAGCTTCCAAATCAATCCCACTCCCCCGCTGTCTCCCCATAGCCCTGCAAGCTTGTCCTCACCAAATAATTATTTACTTCTCTCTTAAAAGTTGTTATCGAATCAGCTTCCACCACCCTTCCAGGCAATGCATTCCAGATCCCAGCAATGCGCTATAATAATAATGATATTATAACTCGCAATAAGTCACTACATTTGACAATACTTACCTGTGAGGTATTGCAATGTGTTAAGACACAAAATAAAGTGTTTCATTACATCCTGAGATGTCTTCATTCCATCCATATTACGTTGTCAGGTGAATCTCATGTTATGAAATGTTTTAATGCTTTGCTTTTATGTGAAGGGCGCTTGTATGTAAGTTGTTAAACTCTTCGAGATGTTTCCTTAATGTGAAAGCTGCTGTACTGTCTAAACTGAAGTGTTTATGGCTAAATTAGCCTTTATAATCTCCTACTTACATGTTCCTGCAGAAGTAATTTGTTCAACAACATTACGAACTTACATAGCACCTTTTCCATAGTCTCAAAGTGTTTTACATAGACAGAATTCCTGGCTGGGAGAGAGATAAGGCTGTGGGGATAGGGAAGAGGTAGCTGAAAACTCAGTCAAAGGTACTTGGGTAGGGAGCAAAGGGTGTCAGAAATGAGTTCAGGAGCTGGGTGCAAAGTGGCTGAAAGCTCATTCGCTGATGGTGGGGCAGTAGGGGGTCATGAAGTCAGCCAGTGTGAAGGAGATCACGGAAGAACTGTAGGTCAAGGCCATGGAGATATTTGAAGAACTTTTATTATTAATAATAATATTCCTTGCATTTGATATAGCGCCTTATCACGTCTTCAAGACGTCTCAAAGGGCTTCACATAATATACTGTAAAGTGTGGTGACTATGTTTTGGCAGCCAATTGTGATTTGATTTATTCTTGTTTTTTGTTATTTATTATGTGATTTGGAGAGGAACGAGACTTTATCTAATGAAGATGGAAACTTTTGGTTTCAGGTTCTGTCTGGCGGAGACCAGTTGTCCACAGGAAGATAACTACCCCAACAACTTGTGTATAAAAGTGAACGGGAAACTTTATCCATTGCCAGTAAGTTACTTGTTCCTATTAAATATGAGGTGGGAGTAAGGGAGGAGATGTGAGGCCAGTGTGATCGCTGGAGGAATCGATCGTGGAGTGATATTTATCACATTGAATGAGTTGGAGGTAGGCCGAATCACTCTGCTCCTGTTAACGCCTTTCAAGTTGGGAGGACGTCCTGAGGAGCTGGACAGTCAGGGATTTGGGCCTGAGCTGGGGGTCAGGATTGGAGAGTAGGAGGGTGGCCGATGGCTCAGTTGAAGAGGAGAGTTTTGAAGGAGGCAAGCGAGGGAGGAGGCGAAGGGAATGCGGGATGAAATTCCATAGGGTGGGGGCAGAAAGACTGAAGGCCCGACCGCCGATGATGGGGCGGGCTGGACGGGAGACGTGGAGCAGGCCAGAATCTACTGAGTGAAGGGAGCGGACAGGTTGGTATGCAACAGGCTGTAAACCAAAGCACTACCGGATAGGGTGGTTCCATCTGGACAAACAGCAGGAAAGCTTGCCAGACAGAGAGATCAATGGCAGGCTGTGTGGTTTTAGCTGGTTAGACCTCAGCAGTTAACCCCAACGCACACTCTGGGCTTCCTAAGCCTTGGCTCTTACCAACCTGTGCCTAACATTCTCCGGAATTGTAAACGGGATGGGTCCCTCCAGGGAGAGAGTGTGCATTCCATTCCAGATACAGGGGAATATCCATGTGTAGTTGGCAGACATATGTGGAACTCTGTTTGGTTTGGATCCTCTTGAGCATGGTGATGGGTTTCCACGTGTGTCAGGCTCCCGGCTGACCAACGGCTGACTTTGCTGATCTCCTTGTCCAGGGCTTCACGCCACCACTTAAGAACGGTGTTGAACAGAAGCGACCCGGGCGGCCGCTGAACATCACATCTCAGGTCCGTCTTTCCTCAGCTGTCCCCAACCAGATCTCTGTGTCCTGGGCCCCGGAAATGGGCAGAGTAAGTGCTACAACCTCATTCTTCTTCCCCTCTGGGAAAGACTGTAGCCCCCTGGGGCTGGCTCCTCTTACTGTGTGAAGAAACATTTACAAATGATGCAGAATTAGTATTTAAAAGCTTATTTTTGGCACTAGGCAGATGTCACCTTGTGGTCGTTGTGTGAAATGTCAGCATTTAATGTTATCAAATTGTTCTTCCTCTTTGTAATTCTCCTTCACTCTCCTACATCTGACTTTTTCTTTAGCTGTCTCTCTGACTCTCTCTCTCTCTCTTAACAATTTCTTTCTCTTTCAGTCCTCTCTCAGTCCCTAATTGTATGTCTTTCTATGACTTTTTCTGCCCATCTCTATGCCATAAAGTATACATAGCACTTACCTTTGTGCTCCCAATAGAACCATAACTGATAAGCTTAGCACACGAACACAACAAGGTTCACAATGCGTGGTACAGGCAGTCTCAAATAAACGATGAACAACACCTGATCTGCTAACAAACAGTTAATTCAGCTTTTTAATTTCAAATTCAGAGTAAAATCATTTTTCGATCCATTGACATAGATTTTCCTCAGGAAAGGGGGGAATTGTCGGTGACTTTTTCTTAAAAAAGAAGCCGATTTTAAGGTCCTTGTTTGTGGTCTCTCCCCTCCCTTAGAATTACTCGGTCTCCGTGTACCTGGTGAAGCAGCTGACGTCGGCCGTGCTACTCCAGAGGCTGCGGAACAAGGGGATCAGGAACCCCGACCACTCCAGAGCCCTGAGTGAGTGTGGCCCTGAGAGAGAGAGAGAGAGAGAGAGAGAAGCCAGCGCTTAATACCACCGGAACTTGGGGCCCCCCTTCCCACCGGCACTTGGCCATTGTGTCAGCCAAAGATAGTGGGCAAAGATATTCCTGCACTTTCTAATGGGTTTGAGCGCTGCGCTAGGGTGTGTAGTGCAGGCAATATTGGGGAGCACTGTATTGTCTTTCACATGACATTAAACTGGGGGTTAAAGATTCCATGATACTGTTGGAAAAGGGAAAGGAGTTTCTCCAGGTGCCCTGGGAAACAGTCTGGGATTAATAGGTCATTCACCTTTGAGACGTGATAAGGCACTATATCACATGCAAAGCTTATTACCTCATAGCTATTTTTGTTTAAAAAAAAGACTGAGTTTTCTTGTGAAGCGCTTTGACACACATCGATGTGCTTAAAAAGGAAGGATTCCGGTTGTAAAAGTACTATATATAAATGTAATTTATTTCTGTGCTCACGGTCCTCCGTTTGCGTTCTGTTCTTTCAGTTAAAGAGAAGCTGACGGCTGATCCCGACAGTGAGATTGCTACCACCAGCCTGCGGGTGTCCCTCATGTGCCCTGTAAGTTTCAGTGTCCATTCCTCACTGGTCGCTCACTGAGTCCTGGCAACAAGCTGCTAGTCTCGGAGCTTCTGATGCCCTAACATGAACCATTAAAAATATATCTCGCAGCCAGTGGGGCTGAGCCTAGGCGGCAGGGTGGGGTTTTTTCCTTGTCTATATGCTCCCTCTGGACAATGTCATCCGCAGACACGGGGTAAATTTTCACATGTTTGCCGATGATACACAAATCGACTTTGCCTCCTCCAGTACCAACTCCAGGTCCCCGATTTTCTGTCGGCTTGTCTGGCAGACATCAAGGCCTGGATGGTGCAAACTTCCTGCAGCTGAATGTGGACAAGACAGAAGCCATACTCCTTGGCTCCTGTCAATGTCTTCACTCCTGCGGATCTCAGACTCACCAAACCAGTGCGCAACCTAGGCATCCGGTTTGACCCCCAGCTGTTCTTTCTCCCCCACATCCGGTTCCTGACCAGGACCGCCTTCTTCCACCTCCGCCACATTGCCCATCTCCAACTGTATCTTACCCCAAATACAGCCAAAACCCTTGTGCATGCGTTTGTCACCTTCCACTTGGATTACTCCAACGCACTCCTCGCCTGTCTCCCAGCTCCATCATTCACAAGATCCAGCTCATTCTGCCGCCCGCACACTGACCCGGACCAGACTCCGGATCATTGCAAGTTTTTTTTTGCCTCCTTCATGGCACATTCTAAGACTCTCCCCTTTAACCACGCCTTCAGTCAACCTCCTACCCCACCTTTCATGCTCTCCACCCCTCATGATCCCAACCTCTGGATCCCAAATCCTGACTGTCCAACGCCTTGGGAAATCCTTCTGACATGAAAGGCACTGTGTAAATATCATTTGTTGTTGATGAGCCAGACATGTTGAAAGAATCCTGTGGGAAGTTGCGAGATGGATTAAGGGTCAGGTCCTGCCTGAAACCTTTGCTACGTTACTGTAAAAAGATGTTGGAAAGTTTTGTTCTGTTGACTATCTCCTCTATCCCTGGTGAAGCTGGGGAAGATGCGGCTGACAGTGCCGTGTCGAGCTGTGACCTGCACGCACCTGCAGTGCTTCGATGCCGCTCTCTACCTGCAGATGAATGAAAAGAAGCCCACGTGGATCTGCCCGGTGTGTGACAAGAAGGCCACGTACGAAAGTTTAATAATAGACGGGTGAGTCGGCGCAACAGTGAAACCTTTGTAGGGAGTCCTGTAACTCAGTGATTCGAGCACTCGCCCCGCAAGCCAGAGGACCCAGGTTTGATTCCTGGGCAGGGCAAAACCATAGGCAAGTTTCCTTACACCACACACCCCTGTTTACCGGCAGTAAGTCGGAACCCGCTTGTTAGTACGTTGGCGGATCACTTTCCCCCCAAAATTAAATAAATACGTTTTGGTCACTCAATCCACGACTGTTTGTCGGGCACTGCTGTGTGCAATTGGCTGCTGAGTTTCGCCCACAAAATATACAGTCAATTCACTTTACAATACATCCCGTGAAGGGCTTTGAGACATCTCTCCGACATGATAAGGCGCTAGCTATATCAAATGCAAGGATTATTGTGAGCACATTATGTGAGCATTAGTATGAGAGGTTTGGGTGTGGAAGCCCTTTTGGCCTGTGTGATTTCATCCTTCCAGAAAACACCGGTCAATACAGCATTGAGCTGTTCATTTAAAAAGGTCCCTCTCTCAACCATCCTCTTCCACATCTTATCACCCTCATTGCCAAGACCCTGTAAAATAGTGGTTAGCATACTCGCCTCGTGAGCGAGAGGACCTGAGTTCAATTCCCGGGCGGTCGAACCCTTAGGCAAGTTTCCTTACTCCACGTGCTTCTGTTTAACCAAGCAGTAAGTAAGGACCCGGTTGTTAGTCGATTGGTAGATCTCTTTTCGGGGGGTCTAAATCCCTTATTTAAAAAAAACTTTGTCGGACACTGCTGTGTGCAATTGGCTGCCGCATTTCCTTTGTTTGTCTGTGCACATTAAAGTTCATGAGAGATTCCCCCGTGTGTTTATTTTTCTCCCTCTGAATTCTGATTGGCAGCTCGCCCTATAAACATAATAATTCCTGTGTTTGATAGCTGTAATGTCGAGGTCTCAAAGTGCTTCACAACAATTACTGTGTTGTGTTGTGGAAGTTGAAGCAGCAGCCAATTTGTGCACAGCAAAGTCCCACAAACAGGAGATGAATGAGCAATATTATCTAGGGGATTGTAGTCCAGGGCATTGCACTCACCCTGGAGGGACATATCCTGCTTACCTAATTCGAGAAAGTATGAGGTGTAGTCAAATCACTTTACAGTATATTTTGTGAAGCGCTTTGAGACGTCTATAAGACATGCTAAGGAGCTATATATCAAATGCAAGGATTATTATTAAGGCCTGGGGACCCCAGAGTGTGCATTAAAACTGTATAGCTTGCCATTGATCTCATGGGCTGGCAAACACGATGCTGTAATGGAAAGACAATAAAGTGCGGATCCTGCATGGGTAAGATCAAACAAGCCTCTTCTGATCTTGTTTGAACAAGATAAGTTCTAAACAAATGTAAATTTGTTCTTGCTTTGGAGTAGCAAGTGGTTTTTGTCTGTGTTTTCCTCTCCCAGTCTATTCATGGAGATCCTGAATTCCTGCACGGACGTGGATGAGATCAAATTCCTGGAGAATGGAGCCTGGTGTCCGATGAGACCCAAGAAGGAGTCGCTGAAACTATCCTCTCAGTGTCCCAAGGTGGAAAGCACAAGTACGTAGGTCCTGCCAACATCTATGTTGTTCACATCACTACTGCAGGCAGTGGATCAAGGAGCAGTAAAGGGTTCCTACAGCTCGAGTTGTGTTCAGTCCTCAGCTCTGCGCTGGCATGTTACTCTGCACAAGCCAGTCTCCTGCTCCCTCTTCTCCAGTTCCCCTTCTCATCCCCATCCCCTTTAAAACCCCTTCTCTTTGAGTACATATCTGAAGATTTATCCTTTTGAAATAGGTTAAGGAGAGATCCAATCGAGGTGTTCAAAATTATGAGTTTTAATAGAGTAGACAGGGAGAAACGTTTCCACTGGCGGGTGGGTCAGTAACCAGAGGATACAAATTTAAGATGATTGGCAAGAAACTAGAGAGGAGGAGAATTTTATTTTCACACAGCATTGTGACAGTCTGGAATGCACTACCTGAAAGGGTGGTGGAAACAGATTCCATGACAACTTTCAAAGGAAAATTAGATAGGTACTTGAAAAGGAAAAATTTGCAGGGGTATGGGGAAAGAGCAGGGGAGTGGGACTGATTGGTTAGCTCTTCGAAAGATCCGGCAGAGGCACGATGGGCCGAATGGCCTCCTTCTTTGCCGTAATATGCCATGATTGCCTCAACTACGATTTGTGACAGTGATTTCCACATGCATCCCAATCTCGGCCCCTCACCCAAGTCGTTCTCCCTCTCCTCTCTGAGCTACTTGATAGCTGTGTTCTCTCTCACTGTTAATGTCCTAGTAAATTTATGCTGCACTCTCTCTCTCTCTCCAATGTTACAGTAGTACGGCAGTACTTCAAATGTGATCAGATTAAGAGGAAGCTAGATATACACATGAGAGAGAAGGGAACAGAAGAATATGGAATGGAGTAAGGAGTGAGTGGATACTCGTGAAGTATAAACACTGGAACGAGCTAGTCTGGCTGAACGGCCTGTTTCAGTGTTGTACATTTTATGTAAATCTATATGATTTATCCAAGGTTTTAGATAAATTTACAACTTGCATTTATATGGAAGACCTTCCTCTTCGACCGGGCTTAGGGTCACCTCTTCCCTTCCCCCAGCTTGGCTCGTAGTCAGGCTCTGCCACTGTTAAGCTCTCCGAGACAGTGCCTCGTGTGAAGGGCACTTTATAAGTTGTTGAGTGCAAAATACTCACCTTGTTTGCCTATATAAACCAGGTTAGTATTCCCTGGTATTATACACATCCCAGCACCTTGGGACGTCCTCTCGACGTGAAAGCTGCTGTATGATAGAATTTTGTTGTTGGTGTTGTGCATACCATAGCGACGCGTGACTGACTGACGTGTAAAGCGGGTGTTAAACGTGAGCTGTGTCTAACCCCAGCGAGTGTGAGCAAGAGCGGGGCAGCAACGCCAGCCAGCGAGTCCAGCAGCAGCAAAAAGGTGGAGGTCATCGACCTCACGCTGGACAGCTCGTCATCTGAGGAAGAGGAGGAGCCCCTCCCGAAGAAAAGGTGCCTGTACCCGTCTGACATTGAGGAAAACGCTGGCAAAGGGTTAGTCAAGGCGCGTCTTTCCCTCTTGTCTTCTAACACACACGTGAGTTGGTTTTGCCCAAATAACACTCGGTATTATACACAAGGCTTTTGGTTACCTCCTGTTCAATTGAGTCATCTGTCTGGGTTCTGTCTGTCTTGGGATTCAATGATCACAGAGGCTAATGGGACGATCTCAAGGGCCTGGAATGCAAAAGCGGAAGCGATGCATCAGTTGTACAGAGCCTTGGCCGTATCCTATCTGCAGACCGCGTTCAGTTTTAGGCACCCGCACCTCAGGAAAGATATATCCTCTCTGGGGGGGGGGTTCACCAGAAAGACCCTAGGGATGAAAGGGTCAAATTGTGAGGACAGGTTACATAAACTTGGTCTGTATTCCCTGGAGTTCGGAAGGTTGAGGGCTGATCTGATTGAGGTGTTTAAAATCATAAAGGGATTCCATAGGGTAGCTGCAGAGAAACTATTTCCTCTGGTGGGGAATCCAGAACAAGGGGCAATTTGGCGTGGAACCACAGAAGCACTTTTTCAAGTAGTGGATATCTGGCCCCCTGTCTCCCTCTCCCAAAAGGCTGTGGATGTTCGATAAATTGGAATTTTCAAGACTACGGTGAACAGATATCTGTTAGGTCAGGGTATCCAGGGATATGGGGCAAAGGTGGGTAAGTGCAGTTGAGGTTCAGATCAGCCATGATTTAATTGAATTTACTTAGATTGAATTTATAATTATTTTTGGTATCGAAGTCAATTTTGAGGGGTTCAGGAAGCGTGAGTCCCACCAGGTGTTCGGATCTATAGGGCTGGATTCGTCCGGATAGACGGTGGGCAACCACTTGTCTCTGGGTCAGAAGGTTGTAGATCCATTCACACGACCTGTGTTGGGTCTCACAGCCCAGGCTGACACTTCCTTGTTGGGAGGAGGGTAATATAATAATAATAATAATAATCCTTGCATTTGATAGAGCACCTTATATCTCGAGGCGTCTCAAAGCGCCTCACAGAATACATTGTAAAGTGAATTAACTGTATATTTTGTGAGTGAAACGCAGCAGCCAATTACACACAGCAGCGTCCCACAAACAATGGTGGATTGAGTGACCAAATTATTATTTTTTTTGAAGGGATTTTTACCCCCGGAAAAGCGATCCGCCAATCGACTAACAACCATGTTCCTACTTACTGCTAAGGTAAACAGAGGCGTGTTAACAGAGGGTGGGGAGAACATGGAGAGCCCAGGTTATGGAGGCAGCTGATGTGTGGAGTGATGTGACTTATATTAGAAAATAATGTTTGGGGATACAGTATACGAGTAATTTGAGACATGACATATAGTAAGTGTAGAATGGCTCGGAAGAACCAGGCAACTTTGGATCTAAGGTTCCCAAAGCTTCCCGCTGTGTTGTAGACTACACAGTCCATACAGAATTAATCGCTATCGACATCTCCATTACTTTAGCAAGCGACGGCCAGGATAGTAGAAGGTGGACTAGATGGACCTGGGTCTGTTGTTGTCCATCTGCCCTGTGATGCTATGTGTGTTTACTGTGCTCTGCAGGGTCCTCACGTACCAGCCCTCCTCGCTCCGGGTCCCCCCCGTGGACTCCAGTTTCCTGCCCCAGCTCTCGGACTACCCAGCTGCGTTCCACCACTCGACCATGTCCACACTACCCCCAGAGATACACAGTAAGCTGCCGCTGGGGCCCCTTCTCTCCCTTTCATCTCTCCCCTTCTTTCATTCATTCAGCGCCTTGGGATGTCCTCCCGATGTGAAAGGCGCCATGCAAATGTAATTTTGTATTGTATTGTGGTACAAATAGGAAGTTCTGCTGAACCTTTACAAGACACTGGTTAGGCCTCAGCTGGAGTATTGCGTCCAATTCTGGGCACCGCACTTTAGGAAGGATATCAAGGCCTTGGAGAGGATGCAGAGGAAATTTACCAGAATGGTACCAGAGATGAGGGACTTCAGTTATGTGGAGAGACTAGAGAAGCTGGGATTGTTCTCCTTAGAGCAGAGAAGGTTATGGGTAGTTTTAATAGAGGTGTTCAAAATTATGAGGGGTTTTGATAAGAGTGGAGATAGGGAGAAACTGTTTCCATTGGCAGGTGGGTCAGTAACCAGGGGACATGGATTCAAGATAATTGGCCAGAGGGGAGATGAGGAGACATTTTTTTCCACAGTTAAGGCCTGAAAGAGTGGTGGAAACAGATTCAAATTGTGGTCGCTGCTGTGCGCAATCGGTTACCACGTTCACCCACGAAAATACAGTCACTACACTTTACAGTAAATCCTGCGAAGCCCTTTTGAGACGTCCTCCCACCTACACCAAATGCAGGGATTGTTATTCTCCGCACGTGTGTGTACCTGTAATATGTATGTGCCTGTTTTTGTGTGTGTGAATAGTCGTGGTAGGAGGTGATGCCCTCTTTATCTCCCACCTTGACTTCTCCAATGCCCTTCTCACCGGTCTCACCAGCTTTGCCGCCCACACTGAACTCTGTACCCCTATCACCCCAGTCCTCGCCAGGCTCCACTTGCTCCCTATCACAGAACGGATCGAATTCAAGACCCTCTCACACGTCTACAGATCCCTTCACGCCCTCTCTACCTCTCTAACCTACCTACTCCCCACGCCCTGGCACCTCTCTACCTCTCTAACCTGCCTACTCCCCACGCCCTGGCACCTCTCTACCTCTCTAACCTGCCTACTCCCCACGCCCTGGCACCTCTCTACCTCTCTAACCTGCCTACTCCCCACTCCCTGGCACCTCTCTACCTCTCTAACCTGCCTACTCCCCACGCCCTGGCACCTCTCTACCTCTCTAACCTGCCTACTCCCCACGCCTGGCACCTCTCTACCTCTCTAACCTGCCTACTCCCCACGCCCTGGCACCTCTCTACCTCTCTAACCTGCCTACTCCCACACCTGGCACCTCTCTACCTCTCTAACCTGCCTACTCCCCACGCCCTGGCACCTCTCTACCTCTCTAACCTGCCTACCCACACCCTGGCACCTCTCTACCTCTCTAACCTGCCTACTCCCCACGCCCTGGCACCTCTCTACCTCTCTAACCTGCCTACTCCCCACGCCCTGGCACCTCCCTACCTCTCTAACCTGCCTACTCCCACGCCCTGGCACCTCCCTACCTCTCTAACCTGCCTACTCCCACGCCCTGGCACCTCTCTACCTCTCTAACCTGCCTACTCCCCACGCCCTGGCACCTCTCTACCTCTCTAACCTGCCTACTCCCCATGCCCTGGCACCTCTCTACCTCTCTCACCTGCCTACTCCCCACGCCCTGGCACCTCTCTACCTCTCTAACCTGCCTACTCCCCACGCCCTGGCACCTCTCTACCTCTCTAACCTGCCTACTCCCCACGCCCTGGCACCTCTCTACCTCTCTAACCTGCCTACTCCCCACGCTCTGGCACCTCTCTACCTCTCTAACCTGCCTACTCCCCACACCCTGGCACCTCTCTACCTCTCTAACCTGCCTACTCCCCACGCCCTGGCACCTCCCTACCTCTCTAACCTGCCTACTCCCCACGCCCTGGCACCTCCCTACCTCTCTAACCTGCCTACTCCCCACGCCCTGGCACCTCTCTACCTCTCCGAATCTGCTTACTCCCCACTCCACTACCCGCTGCCTTTGCTTGACTGGCTCTGGCCTCCTGCTTCCTCGGTCCCCACCACTCCACCATCTGCGCCCGCGTTTTCAGCCACTACGCCCCAACATTCTCCCTCAATCCCTCCGCCTTGCCCCCCCCCCCCCCCACTCCTTCCCCAGCTTCAGGTCGCGTCTAAAGACCTTCCTCTTCGCCGGCGTTTTACAGTCGCCTCCTCCCCTCTCCATGTCAGGCCGTTAAGCGCTCGGAGACGCTACCCCGTGTGAAGGGCGTGAATGCAAGTTGTTGTGTCTCTGTGTGCGGGTCTCTGTGCGGGTCTCTGTGTGGGTCTCTGTGTGGGTGTGTTTGTCTCTCTCTGGCTCTGTGTGTGTGTGTGTCTCTCTCTCTCTCTGTGACAGTGTGTGTCTATTTCTATGTCTGTGTGTGTCTATGCGTCTCTCTGGGTATAGGTGTGTGTCTTTCTCTGTGTGTCTCTCTGTGGGTGTGTGTGTGTGGGGGGGGGTCTCTGTGTGTGTGTGTGTGTGTGTCTGTCTGTCTCTGTCTGTGTGTTTGTCGGTGTGTGTCTGTGCATGTGTCTCTCTGTCTGTGTGTGGGTAGGTCTGTGTGTGTGTGTGTGTATCTGTCTCTCTGTGTGTTTCTCTCTGTGTCTGTGTGTGTGTGTCTGTGTGTGTGTCTCTCTGTGTCTGTGTGTGTGTGTCTGTGTGTGTGTGTGTGTCTGTCTCTCTGTGTCTGTGTGTGGGTAGGTCTGTGTGTGTGTGTGTCTCTCTGTGTTATTCTCTCTGTGTCTATGTGTGTGTGTGTGTGTGTGTGGGTAGGTCTGTGTGTGTGTGTGTATCTATCTCTCTGTGTCTGTCTCTCTGTGTCTGTGTGTGTGTGTCTGTGTGTGTGTGTGTCTGTGTGTGTGTCTCTCGCTGTGTCTGTGTGTGGGTAGGTCTGTGTGTGTGTGTGTCTCTCTGTGTTATTCTCTCTGTGTCTGTGTGTGTGTGTGTGTGTGTGTGGGTAGGTCTGTGTGTGTGTATGTCTCTCTGTGTCTGTGTGTGTGTGTGTGTGTCTCTCTGTGTGTGTCTCTCTGTGTCTGTGTGTGTGTGTGTTTCTCTCTGTGTCTGTGTGTGGGTAGGTCTGTGTGTGTGTGTGTGTGTGTGGGTGTGTGTGTGTGGGTCTGTGTGTGTGTGTCAGTATCTTACCTCTTGATGTAGTTTTTCCCGTTTAAGATGTGTTGGAGAAGTGTCACGATGGCAAAGGCAGAGATGAAGATAAAAAACAGGGATCGGTTCCCCAAAATGTCCTTTCCTGAGCGTTCAGAGTAACCCATTCCCTCTGTGTTTTCTGTGTCCCTGTCCCTGTGTGGGTGTGTGTGTCCCTGTGTGTGTGTGTGTCTATGTCCCTGTGTGTGTGTCTATGTCCCTGTGTGTGTGTGTGTCTATGTCCCTGTGTGTGTCTGTCCCTGTGTGAGTGTCTATGTCCCTGTGTGTGTGTCCCTGTGTGTGTGTGTCCCTGTGTGTGTCCCTGTGTGTGTGTCTATGTCCCTGTGTGTCTGTCCCTGTGTGTGTGTGTCCCTGTGTGTGTCCCTGTGTGTGTGTGTGTCCCTGTGTGTGTGTCCCTGTGTGTGTGTGTGTGTCTGTGTGTGTGTGTGGCTCTGAGCTGCTATTTAATAGACACAGACGCATTGAGCCCTTTTCACGTCCGAGCCCTCCTCTCCTCTCCTTCCCTCCCCCCCTCTCCACCCCCTCTCCTTCCCTCCCTCCCCCTCCCTCTCCTTCCCTCCCCCTCTCCCCCCTCTCCTTCCCTCCCTCCACCCTCTCCCCCTCCCTCTCCTTCCCTCCCCCCTCCCCCCCTTCCCTCCCTCCCACCCATTCCCCCCCTTCCCACCCATTCCCCCTCCCTCTCCCCCCCCCCCTCACTCACTCCTCCCCCTCCCTCTCCCTCTCTCCCTCTCCCCCCCTCCCCTCCCCCCTCTCCCCCCTTCCTCCTCCTCTCCCTCTTCCCCTCCTCCCCCCTCCCTCTCCCCTCCTCTCCCTCTTCCCTCCTCTCCCCCCCCTCCTCTCCCTCTTCCCCCCTCCTCCCCTCTCCCCCACTCCCCTCTCCCCCACTCCCCTCTCCCCCTCCTCTCCCTTTCCCCCTCTCCCCTCTCCCCCTCCTCCTCCTCTTCCTCTCCCCCCCCCTCTCCCCTCTCCCCCCCCTCACCCCTCTCCCCCCCTCACCCCTCTCCCCCCTTCCCACCCATTCCCCCCCCTCCTCTCCCCCTCCCCTCTCCCCCCCTCCCTCTCCCCCCCCCCCTCTCCAGACTGCCTCCTGTGATATGCAACTCAGTGGGAAGCTGCAGGAAGACCCCCCACAGAGCATTCCTGTGTCACAGAGACTGCAGCTCATAACCGCCTCTCTCCTCTCTCTGTGTCTCAGGTTCTCAGTGTCCGTTCAGCCCCAACAGCACCGCGATCTGGGGGGGGGGGGGGAGGTCTGTGCAGAGAGGGGGGGGTCTGTGCAGAGAGGGGGGGTCTGTGCACAGAGGGGGGGTCTGTGCAGAGAGGGGTGTCTGTGTAGAGAGGGGGGGGTCTGTGCACAGAGGGGGGGGTCTGTGCAGAGAGGGGGGGGTCTGTGTAGAGAGGGGGGGTCTGTGCACAGAGGGGGGGTCTGTGCACAGAGGGGGGGGGTCTGTGCAGAGAGGGGGGTCTGTGCACAGAGGGGGGGGTCTGTGCAGAGAGGGGGGGGGGGTCTGTGCAGAGAGGGGGGGGGGTCTGTGCACAGAGGGGGCGGGTCTGTGCACAGAGGGGGGGGTCTGTGCACAGAGGGGGGGGTCTGTGCACAGAGGGGGGGTCTGTGCAGAGAGGGGGGGGTCTGTGCACAGAGGGGGTGGGTCTGTGCACAGAGGGGTGGGTCTGTGCACAGAGGGGGGGTCTGTGCACAGAGGGGGGGGGTCTGTGCACAGAGGGGTGGGTCTGTGCACAGAGGGGGGGGTCTGTGCACAGAGGGGGGGGGTCTGTGCAGAGAGGGGGGAGTCTGTGCAGAGAGGGGGGGGGGAGTCTGTGCAGTGAGAGTGGGGTGGGGGGAAGAGTCTGTACAGAGAGTGTGGGTGGGGGGGCGGGGAGAGCCTTTACAGAGAGTGGGGGGGTCTGTACAGAGAGAGTGTGGGGGGGGGGGATGGGGAGAGTCTATACATAGAGAGAGTGGGGGGGGGGAGAGTCTGTACAGAGAGTGGGGGGGGGGAGAGTCTGTACAGAGTGGGGTGGGGGGGGGGTTAGAGAGAGACCAAATGGATTGAGTGACCAAATTATTATTTTTTTGGAGGGATTATTAGTCCTGGAAAGCGATCGGTCTATCGACTGACGACCGGGTTCCCAATTACCGCTGTAGGTAAAAATAAAAAAAAAACACCCCCAATAATGCTAATTTTCCAGATATTAAATAAAAATGGGAATTAATGTGAATTGATTGCATTGTTGCAATAATTTTTAAACCTATTCTGATATTGTAATACACTACAATTATTATAATCCTAAATATAATTATATTATTGTGTTATGTGATATTGATAATATTGTTACACCCACAAACACACTCTCATACACACCCACACACTCTCTCACACACACCCACACACACACATTCACATACACACCCACACACACTCTCACACACACCCACACACACACTCACATACACACCCACACACTCTCACACACACACCCACACACCCACACACACTCTCACACACACCCACACTCACATACACACCCACACACACTCTCACACACACACCCACACACACCCACACACACTCTCACATACACACCCACACACTCACATACACACCCACACACACTCTCACACACACCCACACACACCCACACACACTCTCACATACACACCCACACACTCACATACACACCCACACACTCACATACACACCCATTCTCACATACACACCCACAAACACTCACACATACACACCCACAAACACTCACACATACACACCCACAAACACTCTCACACATACACACCCACAAACACTCACACACATACACACACAAACAGTCGTGGATTGAGTGGCCAATTTATTATCATTTTATTTATTTATTTTTGATGAGATCATGACTCCCTCAATGCAATCCAATTGACTAACAACCTGGTTCTTACTTACTACTAGGTAAACGGAGGCATGAGGAGCAAGGAAACTTACCTGCCCAGGAACCCTGCCTACCCAGTTACTCCCTGCCCAGGAAACAAGCCGGGCTTGTGATGCGAGTGCTCGAACCACTACACTTATAATAATAATAATAATAATCCTTGCATTTGATATAGCGCTTTTCACGTCTGGAGGACGTCCCAAAGCGCTTCACAGAACACACTGTAAAGTGAATTGACTGTATATTTGTGGGCGAACGCGGCAGCCAATTGCGCACAGCAATGTCCCACAAACAGTCGTAGGTTGAAAATGACCAATTTATTATTGTTTTTTGTTTTGGAGGGATTATTATTAGGCTCTGTGTGGAGTAAGGAAACTTGCCCGAGGTTTCGCCCTCTGCCTGGGATTGAACTCAGGTCTCTCACTTGCAAAGCGAGTGCTCTAACCACTGAGCTACAGGACTCCAGTTCAGGACTCCACATACATCCCACCTACACATGGAAATTCCAGAGACAGATTGTTGGAATGGGATTTGACACTAAATTACTCAAAGCCCAACCTCCCTTCCTCTGACATTCACCTCCTCTACATGCTCAGCTACCTCAGGGCTGCTGTGTTTCCCTCAGTCTCGATGGCCCCATCAGCAGTTGAGCGTTCAGCTATTTCACCGCTAACCTCTGCACCTTCTACCCTTCTGTCTCGCCCCCCTCACCTCTGTCTCGCACCCCCCTTCACCTCTCTGCCTTGCCCCCCCCACCCCTCTGTCTCACCCCCTGCCTTGCTCCCTCTCAACCCTCTGCCTCTTCAACCGTGCTTATGGTTACCTCCCCCTCCCCTTGCTCGGTGCCAGGCTCCGCCACTGTTAAGCGCTCCGAGACACTATCCCACATGAAGGATGCAATATAAGTTGCGGTTGTTGGATTCGATCTCACTGATTCCTTTATTCGGGGTCCGACCCCCCCCCCCCCCATCTCTGTGCCGCGCTCCGAGACATTTTATTCCACGTGGAGAGTGGAGGGTGTATAACAACAGGACGGCGTTGTGGGTGCACAGTATGGATGGAAATAATCCTCAAGGATTTACCCTAATAGGCCCCTCCTGTGGCCAGTTACAGCACAGCTAAACCTCACCAAGGTTCCAATCAAGGTCACGTCAGAAAAATATCTGACGCTTCCAACGCAGTGCTGGGGAGACCTCTGCATTGGTGGAGGTGTTGTCCTTTGGATCGGGTTATAAACCAAAGTCTTGTCCGCCTGTTCCGGTGGACCTTAAAGATCCCTCGGTGCTATGTGCAAAGAGTGGGGTGGTTTTCTCTGTGTCCCGCCCAACAATCCTCCAGATAAAATTGTTTTTTCGCCTCACGGATGTTTGTGGGATAGTGGTGTTGTTGCTGGCAAAACTGGCTGTCACATTTTCCTGCAAAATTCACATAGGGTAACATTTCTGCAGTCCTGTAGCTCAGTGGTTAGTGCACTCGCCACTCGAGTGAGAGACCTGGGTTTGATTCCCGATAGGGCAAAATGTTGGGCAATTTTCCTTACTCCACACGACTCTATTTACTTAGCAGGAAGTAGGAACCCGGTTGTTAGTCGATTGGCTATCAATGGTGAGCTATACGGTTTTGACTCATTAAAATCCAGCAGTTACCCCAATACACACTCTGGGGTCCCCATGCCTTTTGGCCCCTGCCAACCTGCGCCTAATACTGAGTGGAATTAGGTAAGCAGGATACATACCTCCACATGGGGGGGGGGGGGAATGGGGGGAAGAGAGAAGTGTGCACTGCATTCCAGTCACGGGAATGTCCACATGTCGGTGGAATGCACGGAACTCTCAGTTAGTAATAATCCTTGAATTTGATATAGCGCTCATCATGTCTTTGAGTCGTCTGAAAGTGTTTCATAGAAAACTGTATTTTGTGGGAGCCAATTGGGTAGGGCATGGAAGGGTAAGACAGGGAGGGTAGGGCAGGGAAGGGCAGGGCAGGGAAGAGAAGGGTAGGGCAAGGCAGGGTAGGGCAGGGAGGGTAGGGTAGGGCAGGGAAGGGCTGGGCAGGGTAGGGCAGGGTAGAACAGGGCGGCAGGGCAGGGCAGGGTAGGGCAGGGCAGGGAAGGGTAGGGCAGGGAAGGAGGGCAGGGTAGGGTAGAGCAGGGCAGGGTAGAACAGGGCGGTAGGGCAGGGCAGGGCAGGGAAGGGAAGGGAAGGGTAGGGCAGGGAAGGGTAGGGCAGGGAAGGGTAGGGCAGGGCAGGGCTGGGCAGGGAAGGGCAAGGTAGGGCAGGGTAGCGTAGGGCAGGGTAGGGAGGGCAGGGTAGGGAGGGTAGGGTAGGGAGGGTAGGGTAGGGCAGCGCAGTATAGGGCACGGCAGGGCAGGGAAGGGCAGGCAGGGTAGGGAGGGTAGGGGAAGGTAGGGTAGGGCAGGGTAGGGGTAGGGAAGGACAGGGCAGTGTAGGGCAGGGCAGGTGGGGGAGGGGTCAGACACACACTGACCACAAACCATCATGCAGCACAGGGTGGGTGTGGGAGGGGTCACGTGGGGAGCACGTTACGTTGACGCACGACGTCAAGGCGTCGTGGCCCAGGTCTCCCGCTCCGCAAAGCCGAGTGTCCGTGAGGGAGCGCGAGAGGAGGAGGACAGTGTCCCGGTTGTAATCGGGGAACATCCGCCCACATGGTCAGTGATAATCCCCGCCGACGGCCCGAGCGGGCAGCGGGGCGTCCCGTCCGCCATCCCAGGCCGCCATTTGTGACCGATGATGCTTCGTTTTCGGGATAAACTTAACCGTCGGCGGTCGGGCGCGCGGATGGACGGACGGACGGCCGCTTCCCCGCGCGGTTCCCGGCCTCTCGCCGCCGCCGCCGCCGGAGGGGCGGGCGGGCGGTGACGACGCTGCGGCCGCTTCATCAGGAGATTGCGGTGCACCGCGCGGAAAGCTTTCGTGGTTCGGTTGCGGCGGCCCCGCGCGCGCAGGGGCGGGGAGGGGGTCGAGGTATCCAGCAATTGCCGGACCCCCCCTCCCTCAGGTCCCGCCCGCTTCCCCGCCGCTGATTGGCTGGCAGTGACGTCATTGATCACCGAGCCCCCCCTGCTTTGATTGGCTGCTCGGGGTGTCGATCAACCCCTCCGCCCCGCCCACTCAGTCTTTTGTCCATTACATTACATTTCATTGTGATTTCCTTGTGATGGTAAATGGAATAATAGGGCCTTTGAGGTCTTGACACAGTGACTTGTTATTAGATTAAACCGCATCGCGTCCCGGGGCCGAAAACCCCGGGATACAATCGGAGCCACTTGCGAGACTCTCGAGGGCGGGGGGGAGTGGGGGGGAAACTGTTCTGTTGCGTTCTTCTCCAAATATAATGCTGATAGTCCGCGCATTTGGTGTACCGCGTCTTCGAGGCGTCTCAACGCGCTTCGCAGAATAGACTGTGAAGTGAATTGACTGTATATTGGTGGGCGCGAGGCGGCCGCCAATTGCGCACAGCAGCGTCCGCCACACACGGTCGTGGATTGAGTGACCGAATTATTATTGTTGCCTTCAACTACACAGTCACTGCACTTGACAGCGGTTGCCCGTGTAAGCGTTTGGGACGTTTGGGCATTTTATAGGTGCTGTATCGCGTCAGTTTGTGAATCTCAGCGCTGGTATGAATGAATCTCAGTGACGATCGATGCTTTGTGGATTTCTGGCAGGACATTGTTCAGGAGTCAGGGCCGCACACCATTGCTCAGACTTGAGACCTGCACTTGGAAAACTGCCTGAAGGATCCAGAGGAGGATCTCGCTCGCCTCCACGTCAAGGTACAAGTTAGTGAGACACGGCTGTCAGTGCAGTACACGGCACACGCCCATCGCCATTGTGAGGGTGTCTCTCCCCGTCAATAAGTCTTTCGGTAAGCGGGGGGTGGGGGGGGCAAACCAAAACTGACAGTGGTGTGACCCTATAAATAGTGCTGTGACCCTACAAAAGGTGGTGTGACCCTGAATACAGTGGTATCAGCCCACAAGCAGTGCTGTGAGCCCACAAGCAGTGCTGTGAGCCTATAAACAGTGCTGTGACCAGGTTAGCAATGTCAGGGTGGCAGTCAGTCAGGCGAGGCCTCAGTTTAACATCCCCAGGAAACCCATCACTGAGCCCATGAGTGTCCAAACTAGAGGTTTGAGCGGAGCCGCTGGTGGGGTTGAACGCCTGCAGTTCCCGGTGTGGGTGTGTGTGTCTCCGTCGTACACTCTGCTGTGGCTGCTGAGAGAGAACGTGCAGCTCATGGGCTCCTGAGCCCTGACTAGTGGGCCTGGGGGATATAAATTGCTGCAAACAATGGATTGTACCAGTCTGGTCACCCTGCGGGTGGGGGGAGGGGGAGGGGATTCCATGTGGTGATAGTATTTCTAGCCGGTCGTCGGCTAAAGTTTAGTGGAAGGTTCACTGGGCTCAGTTGATAGCTCTCTCTCTCTCTCTCTCTCTCTCTCTCTCTCTCCCCTCTGGCTCGACTGGTTGTGTGTTGACTCCACTGTTTCTGTTAGTGACCTGTACAGTCACCTCGGCTCGGGTGGCCTCACAATGAGCACCAGAGAGCAGTCCAGTCGGACATCCATAACTCACGCTGCCCCCTGACACCACGCACAGCGGTGAAGGGCATATCATCAGTGTCTGGAGCTGCTTCACAGCTGTAACCTGTGGCTGGAATCTTCCCAGGTGGATGCGACCACTTTTGTTTCCTCCGCCCATCTCTTGGCTCTTGCCAACCTGCGCCTGATATTCTCCGGAACCAGGTAACCAGGTAACGACTGTGCATTCCATTCCAATAATCTATCTCTGGGATTTCCATGTATAGGTGGGATCCCGCACCAGGCTTCGTGACCACATCACTCCCACCCTCGCTCACCTCCACTGGCTCCCCATCCGCCAAAGGATTGAATTCAACATCCTCATCCTCACCTACAAGGCCATTCATGGCCTTGCTCCCTCCTACCTCTCCGACCTACTATCCCCCTATCTACCTGACCGTACCCTCCGTTCCTCTGGCTCTGGTCTGCTCCACATTCCCCGCCCCAACCGCCCGACCATCGGTGGCCTTCAGCCTCTCAGCCCCGAGGCTCTGGAACTCCATCCCCCAGTGCCTTCACCGCTTCCTCCCTTTCCACCTTCAAGGCCGGTCTCAAGACCTTTCTCTTTGACCGAGCCTTCAGCTCCCTCTCGACTCTCTACCCCTCCTCGCTCCCTCCCTTCCCTTCCCCTCCCTGATCCATCCCCCCTAGTAGTCCAATCCCTACCGTCCAGCGCCATTGGGCTCCTCCCGACGTGAAAGGCGCTCTATAAATGGAATCTTGTTGTTGTTGTTGTTGTTGATGCAGGGAATTCTCAGTTTGGTTTGGAGACTCTTAAACAACGGTGATGGGTTTCTGCATGTGTCAGGCACCCGGCTGACCAAAAAGAAAATTGTCTCTTCTCTTCCCACAGTGCCCGGAGCAGACGGTTGGAGGAATCTGCGTGCTTCAGCAGGAACATGGGCCTGTGTTTGCAGAGTCGGAGGTGGTTAGGATGCCCATCGCCATTGTGAGGGTGTCTCTCCCCGTCAATAAGTCTTTCGGTAAGCGGGGGGGTGGGGGGGGCAAACCAAAACTGGATCCCGCCTGACAGTGGTGTGTCCCTATAATCAGTGGTGTGACCCTACAAGCAGTGCTGTGAGCCTATAAGCAGTGCTGTGACCAGGTTAGCAATGTCAGGGTGGCAGTCAGTCAGGCGAGGCCTCAGTTTAACATCCCCAGGAAACCCATCACTGAGCCCATGAGTGTCCAAACTAGAGGTTTGAGCGGAGCCGCTGGTGGTGTTGAACGGCTGCAGTTCCCGGTGTGGGTGTGTGTGTCTCTGTCGTACACTCTGCTGTGGCTGCTGAGAGAGAACGTGCAGCTCATGGGCCCCTGAGCCCTGACTAGTGGGCCTGGGGGATATAAATTGCTGCAAACAATGAATTGTACCAGTCTGGTCACCCTGCGGGTGGGGGGAGGGGATTCCATGTGAAGTGATAGTATTTCTAGCCGGTCGTCGGCTAAAGTTTAGTGGAAGGTTCACTGGGCTCAGTTGATAGCTCTCTCTCTCTCTCTCTCTCTCTCCCCCTCTGGCTCGACTGGTTGTGTGTTGACTCCACTGTTTCTGTTAGTGACCTGTACAGTCACCTCGGCTCGGGTGGCCTCACAATGAGCACCAGAGAGCAGTCCAGTCTGACATCCATAACTCACGCTGCCCCCTGACACCACGCACAGCGGTGAAGGGCATATAATAATAATAATAATAATAATCCTTGCATTTGATGTAGCGCTTTTCACGTCGGGAGGACGTCCCAAAGCGCTTCACAGAACACACAGTAAAGTGAATTGACTGTATATTTGTGGGCGAACGCGGCAGCCAATTGCGCACAGCAATGTCCCACAAACAGTCGTAGATTGAAAATGACCAATTATTATTGTTTTTGGTTTTGGAGGATTATTATTAGGCTCTGTGTGGATAA